>NW_009648440.1:490241-594326 GCF_000708025.1 Charadrius vociferus
TCCCTAGATCATAAAAGAGTTTGCAATGGCAATGCTCTGGAAATTCATGAGAGTAGCTAAGTATTCTAAAACAGCTTTATCACCAAAAGTAAAGGTAAGAGGAATTTCCACCCATTCAAGGCATTCGTCATCCAAGTCTGTACCTTCAGATTTTGCTGCCAATACACCCTGCTCAAATACTGTGGAACTGCTTGGTAAAGCTTATCCTCAGGATGACTACAGTAATGTCACAGAGAAGATTCTTTCCAAGGTGGGGAAGAACTTGCACAACAAAAAACATCACCCTTTGTGGCTAATCAAGGAGCAGGTGAAGGACCACTTTTACAAACAATATGTAGGACGCCGTGGGACTCCGCTCTTTTCTGTCTATGATGGTCTTTCTCCAGTGGTTACAATACAGCAGAATTTTGATAGTTTGCTTGTCCCACAAAACCATGTCAGCAGAAGGAAAGAGGATAACTATTACTTGAATCGTGATCACATGCTAAGAGCACATACATCAGCTCATCAGTGGGACTTGATACACTCCGGGCTAGATGCATTTCTGGCAGTGGGAGATGTCTACCGCCGTGATACAATCGATAACACCCACTACCCAGTCTTCCATCAGATGGAAGGAGTTCGGCTCTTCTCCTGTCATGAGGTAGGAATTCTGTAGGTGGGGTGAAAGAGATTTTGGGTAAGTTGCATAATCTTGTGTTTGCTGTAAGCAAAGTGCCTACACGTAAATGTGTTACAGCAACACGTGTTATACTGTACATTGATAAAGATCGAGTGATTGATCATGTAGTTATACTTTTAATTTGGGAAAAATATAGGTGGAAAATGTTGTACTTGAAAACAACTGTAAACGTCCCCAGAGCAATGTGGACAAAATGGGAAGACAATATTCTTGAAAGCTAGCAAAATAAGAATTATCTGAAGTGAAGCATCTTGTTCAGCTAATGATCTGCATAATTCAATTCTAATTCTGTCACAAGCCTCTTCTGATGAGGTCACTTTACCAGAAACTTTGACATATTAATACTTGAAGGACTCATGGATGTAAGTTGGTGCAGCTGCATCCAGAGTGCATTTTTTTATTATATCATCTTTTTTTCTTTTAATAGCTCCAACCTTCTGTAAATGAATGTCTTCTTTAGTGAATTGCTCCATTCTTCTTCTCATCCCAAAGCTGCATTGAAGAATTCATCTGTTGCAGCTGATAGTTATGGGTGTGTTATGCATACACAGTAAACTCATCAGAGTCCAGAGGCGTCAGCTAAAGAGCTCTAGGTAGATGTCCAAAACTCTTGAGTTTATATATTTTGTTGGCACAGCTTGCATGTTCTGCAAATGCTTGGGTGTCATTAAGTATTCTGCTGCATCATTGATGAATGGTAAATATAAGCCAGTTTGTTTTCCAAATTGTAATTGATTTGTATAATTTGTGTATGCTTGTAGCAATACTGCCAAATTCACATTTCTATAACTAAAACTAGCTTATTCTAATAATACTGAGATGTAGACCATTCTTAATGTGGTTGCCAAGGGGTGACAGGAGCTTGGCAGGGAAGCCTGATGGGTTTGGATGCCTGAGGGAAAACTAGGATAATCATAGAGCACTGCTTTTCTCACTGGTGGAAAGGGTTCACGCTGCCTGCACTGGTGTTTCCCACTCCATGCTGTCAGTACTGCTTCTTTGAAAACATACCTGTCTCTCCAGATGTCCTGTGAGCTATGTGGTGTTGAATACAGCTTGCAACCACTTCTTTGGTAACCAGGAAATGGAAATCTGGCAGATTTATCCAATCTTGTTTGTTTGCTGTTCTTTTCCCATAGGCCTGTTTATGATGAAATCTGGGTATATGCAAGAGAAAAATGTACAATGCTGCATTAGGAAAATGCCGTTTCTTTATGGTTTATGTTCATGACAAATTTTTTACTTGAGCAGGAGTTCAGGCATTCAGATTTTCTCTGTCACAAAATTATTACATCGACACTCTTGTAGGATGGAATTTCTGCAAACTTAGGGGTGATTGATCTAATTATTGAAATTATTGTTAATGAATATGCCCCTTAAGAAATTCTGATCCTAATGACAGACTATTTTTCTCTTCTCTATGAATTTAATAATAGTAATAATAGGATTTTAATAACTGGGAAGAATGTTATAGAAATGTTCACTGATATCTAGAAATACGCAATGTGTAACAATCTGATTCATTGCATTGTAGATTGCTTGTTTCTTTTTCTCTTCTTTCTTTTTCCCCAAGAAAATGACTGAAAAGTTATTGGAGAATGTTAAAAGCTGATGAAATTGAAGTTGGCTATGTGCAGGAAAATGTGTCTGTCTCTCTAAAGGGTGAAAGTCCTGTTGACTTTCTATACAGATGAAGAAAGAATAGTGGTATGGTTTACAATGTGTAAAGTCTTGTTTATTGGGCAACAAGCATAAATTCTGAACCTGACCATGATCTAAAGCATCCTTTTTTGCTTCAGTTGCAGATTAAATACTTATAGTCTTGTAATATGTAAAACTTCTTACAATCATCACCACAAGAGCCTTGTGGAAAAAAATTGAATGTGTAATTCTGAAATTTCGCTGGGGACTGTTTCTGTGTTTTATATTCTGGTTGCCTGTTCAAAATAATCCAAATTTAAATAATTCCAGAAGGAACTGTCTGAGTGGAAAAAAGACTAAATAGAGGTAATACTACATGAGAGATATATTTTTATATGCATTTATTTATACCCGGGTGAAAGTTGTAACCCACTGAGCCGAAATGTGTGAATGGCAGGGCCTGTTACCTTCATCTCAGACTTTTCATTCATAACCAGACGGCAATGTCTGGCCAGAGGAAATTTGCACAGTACTGAGGATAACAATCTTTGGAACCAAGGAAAAAACTGTTAGCTCTTAGCTACAAGCCCTGGGTACATTTCGTCTTTTGGCCAATACAATAATACTATATGCTATAGTCAGTTTTCTGCTCTACTTTCTTCTTTTGATTTATAAATTTATCATTTTGCATCTGTTCAGTGAAAGTGACCACAGAACTGGTGGGGTTAGAACAAAACCCAAAACCTAGAGTAATTTGATAGGGACTTGAATCTCAGTTTTGGGGGGGGGGGAACAGTCAGTTCATCCTCAGCTGAAATTTTAGGCAGGGTAAGAAAGATGTAGAAGATGTAGAAAAATGTCTCTCCTTTATAAATACCAAATTCTGTAGTCAAGGCTAGGTTAAAACTTCTGCCCTATGACTGAAAATCTTCGTATAATTTGTCTTCATATCAAAGTTAAAATCAATAAATTGGAAGTACAAGCTGGGAAAGCAAATCATAGTTTGGCAGTTTTATGGTGTTTTACTCTGAGATGCTTGTGAACTGTTGGCTTCTTTGGCTATGCAATTTTTCATGATGGTTGGTTCATTATTTTTGTAAGAGAAAAGTAATCTATGATTCAAAGATGGGCAGATAACTGATGATTTTCTGCAGCTTTGGATGAGTGCAGATATTAAAGTACTAAAGAAATTCCCATCTTCCAAACTAACTAAAGTTAAAATCATTCATACTGGAATTTCCCAGAAACTTTTTTAAAATGTCATTTGACATGTTTTCAGTGTATTTTAAAATATTTTAGGTATTTATTACCTGAATGTAATATGTAGAAGAGTTAGAAACTAACTAATAGAAATAGTTAAACCCAGTGCCAAAATAGCTTCCCAAATCTGCTTCAAAGTTCTGGACATAAAATGAACTGTTCTTAAATGCTACCTCCAAAAGGTATTACTTTTGTATTCTCTTCCTCCAGCGTGCATGTTTTCCTTCTAAGTGTTGTCTAGATATTTCTTTTTCCTTCTATGGTGTATGGCTTTTTTCTTTTTTTTAATCCTTCAGATTTGCAATATTGATACTGCTGTAGTCAGGTTTGAACTGGCAAACTTTCCTGAGTGGATTATAAAATAGATTATTTCTGTGCTATGCCGTGGACGTTGGTGCAGTTCTTTACTTACCACAATTTATGGAAAAGAGGAAAAAAAACCCCTCAGCTAAATTACACTTTGTGCATTTTAGCCAGCAGAGGGAGCCAATATATACCCAATGGCAATCGCAGAACAATTTTCAGTTGACAACAAATAATGTTTACACATTGGAAGGAGACTTCATAAGGTATTTTATGGTCTGTACTGAATATACATAAATTTTAAGGGGAACAGATGTTAAAACATAGGAATTTCTCTTCTAATTTAGTAACCTTTTTCCAATGGAGGCCAATACCAGATTGTTCAGACAGAGATATGCTCTCATCAGGCTTGTTTGTGCGAACATCTGAAAACGATAAATAGGCAGACTGCAAAGAAGTAGTAGAGATACTTCTTTATTCTCCATTGAAATGTTTTGGGTGGAAATGGTGACTTTTTTGTTAGGATATAATGGAAAACTGTAAATTTTTCAGTTAAAAATAAGGATTGCTCCTCCAAAGCAGTATATATAATTGCAAAAAAAATTTTGATATTGTAACTTCATGTTTATATCCTGAAATGGAAAAACTCTTGTCCTAGGTGATTGAAGTGTAGATTTTCTTTTATTCTTATAAATACGTACTCCTTTCCTCATTTTTTCATACTGTGTACCCTAGTCATATTTCTTATGTATCGTTAAAAAAAAAAAGTTGCTTAAAAAAGTTGATTTTATCGTTTTCCTTATGCTTTGGTGTAGGTGTGAACAGCTGATCAGCCTACATCTTTGCTTACACGTTTTTTACCTTTTTTTTTTAATCAGTGCGTGCCATCCTAGGTTTTTACTTGCAAGACTAGTGTCATTAGGTTTGACTTCTCCAAAATCCTATATGTTACTGCAGCTTTGGACGCTCTGCTTCTGTTCTAACATTGTATCAAAGGAAAGCTCCTGTCTTCAGTCACTTTTTTTTCTCCTCACATGTAAAGTAGTTTAAAAATACAGTGTTCCCGGTATCAGCCTATTATATAGAGTGGAACATTATATATATTATATATTTGGAGCATTTACATTATGTGCAAGAATATTTGTGTGCGTAACTGCGAGTCACAATAGCAATGTTCAGCTGGGCACCGAGGAACAAGTATTTAAAAAGGCGTACGTGGCCTAGGGTAAGGTACTCTTCTCAGCCCTCTGCAACCTGAGGATAGGGAGAGGTTCATCCAGGGGTGATAGAAGACCCTGAAATCAGCCCCTGGAAATCACCTTTTCTGTGTGCTTGTTCCGATTTGGATGATGCTCTTTAGTGCCTCAGCCAGCGAGGATTAAGGCTTGTGTGAGAAAGAGTCAGCGACTCTGTAGCCAGATGAAATGGTGTGGAGAGTCCCTCTGACTGAGGGCATTTATCTCCTGTCGTGCAATAGCGTGTGAGTCAGAGGGAAATTGGGATTTCCTGGGTGCTTTGGTAATAGTATTGAAGTGGAGATCCATGCAGCTTTCTTCTGTAGGTGGCAAATGATTAAATAGATTTTTTTTTTTTGGTGCGTGTGGGGGGTGTGTGTGTGTTGTTGTCTTACTTATGGACATCTACCATATATTTCCCTCCACGAATGGATCCATGCTTGTGCCATCTCTTGATGATACCACTGCATGCCAGCAGTTGCTGTACCCGCATCTTAAGCACATCCGGGCATGGGAAGTGGTGCAGACTGCACGCGTTTGGTGAGACACCCAGCTCAACAAGCAGTGTGCGTCACATCAAGTTTCAGGTGCTGTTGCCTCTGGGATGGCGTTTGAGGTGTTGGTTGTGAGCAATGCATCAGTCCCAAGGAGCCTGAGAGGTGGCTCTCCTTCTCTCAGGGAACAGGGAGGAGCGTACAGGAGCAGGGGCACCTGAATTAGATCCACCGCATTAAGAAAAAGAAGAGCAGAGCTACTTTGCTACAATATTCTGAGGCGAAATTATTCCTGAAGCTGCAGTTTGGCTGAGTGGTAGGAATAAACGGCCTGGCTAGTTCAGGTGGAACTGACTTCACTCTTGCGGATGTCTACCCAAGTTGTGAATGTTGTATTATTCAGTATTTTCCAAGTTGTGATGTATAAACCATGCCTTAATAAATAGAGTTTCACTGGTCCGAGGACCCACATTGTATTCTTTATTATCTTTAGTTGAAAATTTGACAGCGAAGGGCATCAGAAGGTCTGTGAGATTTTCATAGTGGTCCATGGTCTGGAAAGTTTGGACGCTTCTAGTGCATATTTTATTGCAAAGACTTTACATAAAATAGGTTTTCAAACTTTGTCTTGCTTTGTCTCATCCAGCTAAAATAAAATATCCAACAGTGCTTTTCAGAGTAAAGCAATTAAATCTATTCAATGCTGTATTTAAGTTGTGCAGGGAAAAAAAAAGAGCAGAATGTCTACAAGTCGATTTCGGAAGTCCAGGGTGCTTAAAAATAAAGGAATTTCTATTGCCACAGGAGCAGAAGTCTGAGCCCTATCATATATGTCTCGTTAACATATCTGTGTATAACTGGTATCTGTGTAGCAGTGTTGCTTTTTCTTTGCTGTTCAAAAACATCTATGTGTTTTCCCTTAAACACGGTGATGATTTTGTTTTTTTTTTTTCAGAAGTGCTTTGATTAGGTAAAAAAAAAAAAAGGCAAATAGAAATAATCTTTCTTCACTGTAACTGGAGGACTGAATATGGAAGGATCCTGACATTAAGGTGACCAACTGCAAGCTTGTTGCTTGGAGTGATTTTTGCCATTTTCTCCCAAAAGAAATGCTTATTGATGTGCAGTAAAGAGCATTCTGTCATGTGGACAATGGACTGCGTATCTCTTTGTATCTCTTTGGCACCTGGATGGGTATGCAGGTTTACAAGTTTCATTGCCTTGGAGGCTGATTGGGACCAGCATTAGGTTTTCTTTTTGATGAGCCATCTTCAAGTGGCGTCATCTTCATCATTCCTTATCCATCAGTTGAGTGTTACAGTGCATTTAAAATGTTGTGGAAATGGTTTGCTATTTGTAAGTGGATTTAGAGTGCAGCTGTTTGTTTATTTATAGGGATATTCATCAGGGCCAGAGAGTTAAAATGTATTCGGTGTGGCAAGGTTGAGTGTTGCCACATGCAGATCCTCATGTAGAGCTAGTCTTAAGTGCTGGTTTGTCTGTGAGTATAAGTACGTAAGCATTATGTATTCATTATCTTAATTGCTGGTGGATGCATGACTGGCAGGAGAAGTACACAACTGCATTGTGGAAAGACAGGATGTAGTTACAGATCTTTCTGATCTGAAACCTACTATGAATGCTGTCCTGTAAAGAGAGACTTAATCTTGGACTGAATCCTAAGCATACAGATAATGAAGTGATGTGAGTTTAAAAAAAGACTGTCAAGTGACTGAAGAAATGTTGGGGCCTGTGTTGAAATCACACACGTGATTTCTGCCCTCAGTGCCAGGCTGAGAAATACCATGAAGTGCTTTTAAAGGAGCATAGCTTCATTTGTATTTGTCCAATTAAAACCCAGTATCTTCTGGCCGCTACATGTTACCAAATTTGACTGTATTTTTACTATGAGCTAGACTGTGAGTAAATTTCATGCTAGATGGTAAGGTCACTTTGATTCCGTTCTGTCTTCTCCTTTGTAATGCAGCATCAGTCAGATATGCTGATAAATCCTGCTAATTATTAATATTTTTGGACTTCTGCATGATGACACAATATTCAATGTTTTGCATGCCATCACTTAAAGAAAAATCTTCTTGTCCTTACACTAGACAGATACATAGGTGCTCGATTTACGGCTACAGGAAATTTCTTTTCTGGTAGTAGTAGTGACTGATCATATCCAATACAATAGAATAGTGCATTTTATTTTAGTCTGAACTGAAGGAATAAATGTACATGAACTTGTGGCATCTTGGATGTGTCAGTGTTTTATGCAAGAGTGTTAGATTATTTTTTTTTTCATTTGCTCAGATATGTGCTTGAGAAGAATTGACATCAAAAAGGAGCAGCTGTAGGTGATTCTTCATTTTATTCAAGCTTTAACTTTTCCAGCTTTAGGTATACAGAAATGTTGAAGTGTTTCTAATCCAAGACATGTACTTAGCACAGTTCAATCAATGTAATAGTGAAATTGGTGTATCAGTTTAAAGCTGCTCATATTGACATAGCAACGTTGGTGAATGAAAAGAAGGGAATAAATATTAATACAACTCTAAGGCATCTTTTTTGCTCAGTATAACCCCATCCACACCTGTGCTGGAGTTGACAAGAGCTGACTGAGCCTCTGTGGAGAGTACCAAAGTGCCTCTTGGTGCCTGACTGTAGGGGCTGTTCCCTTGCCGCTGCCTTTCTTTCGGGGACTCCCCTGAGTCTGTGTGTTCAGAGCCTGTGCGAACTGGTGCAGATTCATGCCTGTGCCAAAAGTGGCCCAGCCCCATCCCATGTGCCAGCGTGTCTCTTGGTGCCGCCCGTATGCTGATAATTGATTACTGAACTGAATTTGGCCATTTTAACAGCCCTCAGTTTCCTCCCTCCTCCTGGGTTACTTCTTATCCAGATCCACCTCCCCAGCTCAGCGCACCGCCGCACGGACACTTGTCCTGGGATGGCGAAGGAGGTGGTGCACATGGCTGGTTTGGCAGGATTAGGAGGCTGGCAGGTTAGAGGGCTGGGGCATGACTGAATGGATTTACTCTAATGGTTCTTCATATTTTATTGCTACATCTGATATAATCTACTAAAACAGAATTTTGCTTCGGACAGTAATTGCACTATCAACATTTCAGGAATAATACAGTGTTAAGGAAAAGTACTTCTATGTACTTGTTGATACAAATGCTGTGTTTTAAAGGCAGTTTAGAGACTCTATGTTCCTTGCAGCAGTCTAAGGAACCAGTTTTAAGCTGGAGAGTGATGGGAGGAATGAAGGGGAAAAGAAAGAAGAGAGTTTCATGTCCTAAAATACTGCCGATGACGAAAAAACCAAATATATCTTCTAATGTGTAAATACAGTATATTCTATTATAAAGGGGGGGAAACCTCTGTGGCCTGAAGGGTAGTTCTGGCTTATTGAGGGTAGTCTGTTCAGTCAATAGAAAGAAAAAATAGCTACGTGTAGAAGGTAGTTCAGAGCAGGAACCTAATTTAGCCGCTTCAGGTTCCTGTGTGAGGGAGCCCGTGTCTGTCCTCTGACCACCCAGTGAGCCGAAGAGCGTTAACCTCCCTAGGCTAATGCTGGCCTCTGTCAATACCCCCTGGCTTTCAAAACCACGTGTTGGACGGCTGATCTGACCTGTTGACAGTAAATTAGTTACAGGGTGGGTATCATCTGCTTCTTCCAGCCAGTGCAGAAATAGTGCCAGTAGGAAGAAAGGGGTTTAATCTTTCAGGTGAGCACTTGAGTAAAGAATCTGTTATTTAAAAGTGTAATACCTAGTTTTGTCAAGCTGCTGCTTTTTGATTAGTAAAGGCATTTTTGTTAGACTGATGGATAAGCGTTTTATTTGGTATTTCTCTTTTTCCTTTTTTATTTGATATTTTTCTGCAGTGCGCTAAGGAGATTGACTTGAAAGGTGTTTTCTCAATTTTTCAGCCAAGTCTCCTTCTGACTAGCAATACACAGTTAAATGCTACTGATGGGGTATTTTTTATTCCCTCAATCTATTTTGCTGCTAGTTTGCGTGCTATCTAAACTCTTGACTCCTTCTGCATGCATTGTGTCTATATGAAACATGCTAGAAGCTAGGCTTAATTGTGCCCAGCATTTGTAGGCTACCAGAGGTTCACCTGAACTTTTTAAAAAGCATTTAGTGCACTGAAGGCATCAAACTGCAATTAAAGCAACTTTTGTTTGTGGGCATCTGTGAGTTCTTAAGGTTACACACTGTTTGTGGCATCTCCTGAGTAGGAGCTAGTTATGCTGGGAGGCTTGATGTGAAGAAATCTCGATGCGTGTTTTTTCCCCTCTGTGTGTGCATGCTTGACTATGGGAATGTGGAGGAGGTGCGGTAGCAAAGGGCACTAGAAACACTTTCACAATTAGCTCTCCTTGCCCTCCAGACTTAATATAGTTGTTTTGTGTACAACTGTAAGGATTTCCAACAAAAATCCTCTTTATCGTATAAAAATGTCTGCTCGTCTCCGCAAGACACAGACCCTCCAATGATGTGGCTTAGCAAGAGTGTTTCTCTGGTCTCTCTGAGAGGATGTAGAATTGGTGGTATGTATCTGTCTGGGATCACCTGGCCAGACACCTATGGGGATGTACAGGAAATCAGAAATCTTCCAACTTGCAGCACGTGTGGTAGAGAGTGGCCTCTGCATAAAGAGCGAGTCTGTCATATTCCACATACATCCTGCCCCTGTGCTGTGTAATTTATCTGGAAACCCCAGACCAAGACCATGAATCGGTAAATGCTCCCCATAGACAAAATTCCTGTGCACAGAAAGGTGCTTTGGGGGGGAAAATGCAGGAAAATGCTAGCCCTTAAATGAACAAACTGGACCCAAGATGTATCAAATATAAGCAGCTTAAGGTCTCATTCAACTGCCAGGGATTTTTTTATTTATTTTTTTTTAAAGTTCATTTGATTACAGCTTTTAAAAAGTGTTGGGTTTTTTGATATTTCTTTTACATCATCCAATTACTTAAAAAAGTTGAAGCTGTGATAAATGCCATTGTGTATTGTTGTTTTTGGGATGTAATTTACATATACTGTACAGTGTGCTCTGTTCTGCATGATAACTTTCAAAGTAACAGGATCAGGAAAAAAAAGAGATGCTTCCTTTATAAATTGATATTTTCCTGTAGCTAATCATATTATTTGAAAATATGGTACAGAAATAAAACAAATCTTATTGGGTTTATATTTCTGTTCTCGTGACGATTTATCTCTGTTTAGTGAACAAAATTTGTATAAAATCAGTCTTTACGTTTGTTTTTCATGGTGCAGACTTAGCAGGTAAGATTCCTACTTAAATCAACAAAACTTCATTCTCTGTTTTCGTTCAGAGAGTCATTGATGCAAAACACTGGTGTTTTTTTGTGGTTTTGTTCTAGTTGTTCTCCAACATTAAAGATGGTGAAGGCTTACAGTTGTTTGAGCAAGGTCATCGCACCGCAGACAAGCAAGAGTGTCACACCATGGAGGCAGTGAGGCTGGTGGAGTTCAACCTGAAGCAAGTGCTCACAAAGCTCATGACTCACATCTTTGGTGACGGTAGGTTCTTGCACCTTTTTTCCTGATGGCTGCAGGCATCCAGACTTTTGAGAAACATTTTGCTGCATGATAAAAACAGGAGGCTTAGGGGTGATGTTGACAGCTGGTATACTGGAACAGCCATGTGTTGTTTTTTTTGTTTTTTTTTTCTAATGAGAGTTACAGTAATTTTAGGAGTCTTCGTTCATATTCATTACTATTACATTTTTGTCTTAAGTTTGGTCAGCGTACCATCCCAGTGTTTTTCATGTCAGAGTAACTGGCTATTGATTGACCCTTCAGCTGTAAACTGTATTTAGATGCTACTGTTCTTTAATACTATTATATTCGCACCTTTTAAAATTATTGAGTCCAAGAGGCCACACACTGTCTTGGTTTTCCTAAATACCGGTGCATGCAATGCTGTGTTGAATCATCAGGGTTTTGTGAAGAGGTTTTGGTATGCAGTGTGTCAGGGTAACGTAGTGGGCATGAATATAGGTCGGGACATTGCCAGACCCAACCACAGGCACTCATCTGGCAGAAGCCATGTGTTAAATTAAATGCAGTGTACCTGTCAGTGTGGGTCCTGTGAAGACCAGTACCTCCATCTCCACTGCAAGGCTGTGCAGGACCCCCTCTGCTTCGTCCTTATGGGCCTTCCTTGTCCCCAGAGGGACAGACCGTGGTTGCGGCATCGCACCTCGGGCTGCATCAGAGCTGGGTGCTGCTGAGGAGCGTGTGGGGCAATGATCACACCTCCCACCAGCAGCGTGGAGCTTGGCAGGAGAAAGGGGTACGTACGTGCATGTGCTGCTTTGCTCCATACACACTCAAAGTGCTGTGAGTGTTTTCCTCATGCAAAAAAAAATTATACCTTGCAGCTGAGGGGAGATGATGTTTGCCAAGTTTGCACCAAGCTGAAAAATAATTGTTGTTTGGTACCGAGAGTGGAATGAGGAAGGATAATGAATGTCTGTGTATAGGAATGAAATATCCTCTCCATGGAAATACCTGCGTTCGGTTTCAGGAGTTGAATTTATAAATGGCCTGAGTTAAAATTGCTACATTAATGCTATTTTCTGGCAAAGAGGCTTCTTTTCTGAGCTGATTCATTTTTCTGTTGAGGAACTACTGTGTAGTATTAGAATGCACAGGATATACTGGCTACTTTCAAAGCTCTTTTAAGATGCCCACTGAATTTAGAGCAGTAGCTCCAAGAGTGGATCGATTATGGTAGCAAGTCCTATATATGACTGCTTGAATATTGGTCTGAAATTCTCAAGTTTAATTTACAGCAAGCAGAACTTTTACCAGTTTTTGTTCTATCCCACCTGGACAAAAATTTCTTAAGTTCCCGAGTTCAGTTTTTCTTGTGGTTGTATTTTACTTAGCAGTGGTCTTTTGAAACATACAAAATTAGGATCAAAGTGAGTAATAGTAAGAATGATATTTTTTGATCAACCTCAGATGCTGAGGATGTTGTTTAAAGTGAGCAGTTTCTGGGAGTTATTAGTGATAGCTGAGACTACAGTGACATCGTTCTCTAACTGTTGACAGATGCTGCACTTTAAGCTTGAGTATGTTGGCTATATTAGTTCTTCTACAGTCCACACAGTAGCTAGAAAGACATTAAAAAAAAATTATTAAATGATTGTAAACCTACAGACTGAAAGCAGGTCCTTTGTTCTTACTGTAGGGATTTTCTATTTCTATGCCCCGGATATTTTTCCTGAAATACAAGACAAGATATAGATAGCAATTTAAACATAATTTAAACATAAACATAATAAACATAATTATCTCTTTTTTCTTCTTTCCTTTTTTGCCATTCATGGAAATGTGAAGTTCTCTCCCCTTCACCTTCTTGATCTTCTTGTAAGCTGTCAATACAAACCGGAAGGTAATTTTCAAAGAAGCAAACTTCATGCTAGGCACTAGACATATGAGCTGGGTGCAATGCAAGTGACCAGGGGCACACATGATTAAATTTGTCTTTTGACAGCTGCCATCTTTTCATTTTCATTTTACTCTCCATTTTACACAATATTTTTGGTTACTTTTATGTCTCCACTCCCTTAGACTTTAACTTAAAATTTAAATGTATTTTAATGTATTTATTGCTCTTGGAAAAATTCTGTATTTTTTCTTCTTGTGAATATTGCAGAAGGCCCCATGTTCTGTTAAAAGCAAAAATTTCATTCCTTTTATAATTTGCATCAGTTGTATTCTTTACAGCCTGTGCTGTCAGCAGAATATTGCAGTGAAGTTGCGCATCTTTTCTGGCAGGACAGTGTGATCATAGCTGCAATAAGCTCCTGAAATGTTGCATTGTCATACAGTCGACTGTTATTCCTGGGCAGATTGTTTGGATTGAAGATTAAGGCTACCATGCAAGTTAATTTTGCATAAACTAGCTTAGGCCTGAAGTCCTTGGACAGGTGTGCTTCTGCAGTGCTTCTCTGGGAATTTACTAGCTCAGGTTGATGATAGATTGAGGATCTCTGCAGAAAGGTCAGATTGCTGACCCGCCTTTTATTGTTTGGGGTTTTTTTCTGTTTGTTTAAAGTTTTTTCTGTTTGTTTGGGTTTTTTGTTTGTTTGTTTGGGTTTTTTTATTTCTGTTTAGGGTTTTTTGTTTGGGGTTTTTTGTTGCATTGTTTCTTTTTTTTTTCATAATATTTAGTGAGAAAGTTTTGCTTTACCTGACTCATCCCACACTATGTAGATACTTTAGTGTTGACTGTTCATGTCAGTAAACAATATAACAAAAGTTGCTTAAAGATCACTAGGTTGTCATGAGGAAGGTCAAAGACTTCATGAAAATCTGCACCTACTTTTATTCCAAAGGTTTGTCTTTTTATTTCTTTCTGGCTTTGCCAACAGGGAAAGGAATGGCAGGCATTAGAGGGGGGGAGAGATCTGGAGCATGCAATCAATTGTCTTAAATACTTTACAATGTAAGACAGTTCTTTTTATGATATTTTCTAGTGGTATGCCATGTCTGGGTTTGCATTCGACAAGTGATGGTCTTTCATTTTCTTTCATGAGATTTTGCTGTCAGGAAGCTATTTCAAATATTACACCTAGAGATTACCTTTCTTAGTTTTCCTCTATTACCTCCAGATACAGTGCACACTTAAAATCCACCAATTTACCTTACGCCTCCATCTCCACATGCAGATCTGTCAGTGTCGGAAGTCTCTTTCTCATTTTAGTTACCTTGTAACGAGGCTTTCCAAGACTAGCTGTCTTACGTTTCCCTGTTAAGTTGACCAAACTCCAGTTCTTTTCTCTAACCCTTCTGTAGTTTGCCAAAAGCTTTCTGGATGCTGAGAGATTCAGAAGTAATCTTACTACAGCAAATGGAAAGGAATGACTGTGTGCTGGTTCTGTGATTTGTTGCTTTACATTAAATGCCCCAAAATTCACTGCTGTCCCATATTTATCTACCCAGTTCCTAGGCACCGGTAAGAGAAGGCGGGAGGGTGAGTAATGCTGTGCTTTGACTGATGGTTCTGCTGCTACTTGTTCTCACTGAACAGCCACTGGATATCTTTTAAATCAAACACGTTGTTCTGCTCTTTCTTCTTAACTCTGTTGTACTGATACCTCACTCGAGTGCATGGAGATCTATGAGTGTAAGGAGCTTACAAAAACATAAAATAATCATTTATTGAGGATGTAATGGTCTGGCTAATAATAACGTGAACTAACACAGGTTCATGGGCAGCCAGCTCCTGTCTGCTGCAAGTGAGATGAATTAGCCGAAGCAATGAGGTGCAGAGTACTTAGAAATCAACATACCCTTCAAGTGGCCACAGCTCGATACCTTCTGTGCTCCCCAGCACCCCCCCTGCCCGTCTCTCCTTTTTCTCCAATAGACTCCTTCTCTAAAAATAATCCTCAGCAACAAAGAGAATTTCTGGTCAGTGAAGACCATCTGGGTCTCTGGCTTTGTTGCTTCTGTGCTGTAGCGTATCAATAGGCTTCTTTAATGTGTTGGGTTTTTTTTTCTTTTCTTTTCTTTCTTTTTTGGTGCCTTTGGTGAAGCCTTTTTCATTATGAGTCTCAATTAGGCTAGCACTGACAGATACTTGTTTAGCTTAATATCTGATAACACCATTACTTTTGAGTGCAGGCTATGACCAATTCCTTACCTGGATTCAGTATGCAGAAACAACAATAACCATTCACTTTTTCCTTACTCATTGGAGATGTGACATGTAAGTTACTAACAGACGTGTACCCACTGGAAGGAATCCCGTGAACACTGTGAAACGAGCAGGTGTCCTCTGCTAATATAAATCATCTCTTGGAACTAGGGAAATTACTGAGTTTGTGTCTGGTGATCGGTCTTTGGATAGAATTTAGCATTGTGCTCTTTTAAGTGCCTCGGTGTTTTAAGACACGTATGCATCTCTTGGCCTCCTAAAATTTCTAGAAAAGATCATTTTTTTGCCAGCATTTCAATAGGCTGTGTGTGAAGAAATAAATTAGGCCTAATCAGGTAAATTATATAGTACTACAGAAAGCTTAATCTTCATAATCCTTTTAAGTCTTTAGTGGTTTAATTTGCTGAGTGTGAGCAACACCCTTTATTCCTTGGGAATATACTGAGCACCAAGACAATATTTTGTATCTAAATAATAAATGTACCCATTTATTCTGTGACAGTCTGTAGAAATGCAGTTAGAAGGCTTAATCTTGCTGAAAACTGAGCACCCTCGGCTTTTCAGTAAAGTCTTCCAGAGCCAAAAGTCTGAAAGAACACTTGAATGTAAACTACAGAGGTATTCCCAATTGTTCTGGCTACTGTATGAATAAAATTACTGTGTTATATAGGATTAACTATTAATTTAGAGAACAGAGTGAAGGTGAGAATTGTTTCTTCGTTGTGAATTTGTTCTGGTTTATTGAATTTTTTCTTTATTTGCTTATTTGCATTTGAAACAAATGCCTCTTAAGTACTAATATACATAAAATTCAAATTGAAAAAAGCTTTAATTTTTTTTAACCTTTTAAAATTTATTGTAATTAAGAACAAAAAGCAGAGAAATCCTTTTTTTCCCAGAGCTTCATTTTTGAAGTAATCGGAGGATTAAAAAGAAACCATTATCTAAATGTTGTTACTGAAAATAAGCCTACTTGAATATTCAATGTAATTCCTGCATGCAGTTGCAAATTTTGCAAGCTAAATGAAGATGTTTTATATGTGCATGGCTTTACAGTGAATGTAGAGTTGTACAGCCCTAGAATTACAAATGCATTTGTACCAAGATCAGGAAATTTAAAAAATGTTTTCTGCACACCGTACTGTCGTACCCACATGACTTTTTTCATCTATGTAATTTTTTTTCTTGTTATGCAGTGAAAAAAAGCAATGAAGTGATTGATGCAAGTCACAGTACACTTATGAATGGTATCATTCCTAATAGTTCAATTTTTCCGAGTTCCGTGTATAAAATTATCAAAACGCTTTTTTATCATTCATATAACTTCCTGAGGTTGATTTTTAAGAGAGAAAAGAAAATCTGTAAGTACCAATGTGTTTGTTTTGAAAGTTCAGAGTATCCAGAAAAGGTCTCCATAACTACTAGGTATTTTGCGTTTTGGCTATGTATGTACACTTTGATTGTAACATTGTTTCAGTTTCTGTAGCCACATTTAATGATTCAGAAGTAATCAAAGAAAATCTAATCCTTAAGGCAACAGAAAATGTTTTAATTTGAAAAACTCTCAGTATAAATCATGCATTTCCATGTTTTAAGTTCATTTCATGAAAAAAAACCCAAAAAGCCTGAAAATCAAACAATGGGTGTTAACAGTTACCATCACCCAAACAACCTCTGCTGTGCTCCTTAGTTTCAAAACTGGACCTGTCTGGTTGTTAATGATCGTAACACTGATTACCGTTTGGCTTAACTGAAGGGAAAGATGGGCTTGGGTTAAGGCATTAGCCCACAGAATTCACGGTTCAATTCTCTTTTGAGTTTTTATGGTTTGTGTTTCCAAGACCTTTTTTTTTTATCCTGACACGCCTAACAGCTAGAAAAAATTCTTTAGAGAAACAAAGCTTGTGTAAATGATTACAAGAACTAAAACTCATCAAATATAATGAGGGCCTTGACAACACCTCTGCTTTTGGTGGCACTGTCAACCTTGCCCTCTTCTAGCTCTGCTGCTCTGAGATGCCCCGGGTTTCCTAGCTCTGTGCAGTGGTACTTGCAGAGGTGCTGAGCTGGGGAGGAGGGAGAGTTACCCAGTGGTGCTTTTGTCTTACGCTTCGCGTCCATAGAAAGTTAAACTATTGTCTCCTGGGTCCATAGTACTCTGTGTGCGTTGGTATATGGCATACCCTAACCATGTACAACTCTGTGTATATTTATTTATATTTATGCTTATTAATATCTATTTTTAATTTTCATGTTTAAACACATGCAGAAAGATTAGCTTAGTATTTTAAATAGGTTCTGATGAAAAAAAAGTACTTGCCTAGCTGATCCATAAAATGCTAAGTAAAAAATTAAAGACTTAGCTTTTCCTCTGAGGCGCGATTAGTCATTTCCTGGTGCAAAGAATAACAAAATTACTGACTTTCCCCTGATCTTGGCTCATTTTTGTTCAATGCCAGGTAGTTGCTAGAGTTTGACAAATGATTGATTTGGTTTCAAAGGGTGCTTGAATTGCACAAAGCGTTTTTCATATTAGAAACGACATGGTCATTTTTTTCCGCAAGTTTTAAGATTTATCGCCTTGCACCAGTGTTGTAAATTAGTTTGTTTGCTATTTATTTTCTCTGGATTGCTGTAATTGCTGTCATTAGTTGAAGGGCAAGTTTTACAGATGGTTGGAGGGATGGCCTTTTAAGCATACACCCTTCATATTTATTTATTTTTTAAACACTGCTACAGGACTGGAAGTCAGATGGGTAGACTGCTACTTCCCGTTTACTCACCCTTCCTTTGAGATGGAGATCAACTTCCAAGGAGAATGGATGGAGGTCCTGGGCTGCGGGGTCATGGAGCAACAGCTAGTTAACTCAGGTACCGAAAGTCCTTTACTTCATTGACATCTCTATTAGCAAACACTTCCAGCACAATCAGCTTCACAGTCAGAAATGCCCCCTTCTCCCCTGGTGAGCGCAGACATCTCTGTTGATGGCAGTCGCTGCAAATAGTCCTGAGGTGGAATGCAGCCCCTGCATGCTGTGATTTGAGTGTAGCGATTGAGCGAGCAATCTGGAGCCTGCAAACGGAAAGCTCGCTTTTTATTTTGTGCAGTAAGGAAACAGACAGATGTCAGCTTTAAAAGAGAAGCTGATGAATTAGGGTATGCTTTTTTCTCTCTTCCAAGAGATGTCAAGTGCATTCATAGTTATCATTTAAAAGTATCATAAGCAAATAGCATCCCCTAATATTTGGAATATCAGAGTACTCCTGTATTTCTGAAGTGTAGAAAGAGGAATGTGATGTCTTTCATATTACTATTTGGTTGCTGGGTAAATGGTAGGTTGCTTTTTGGATTTGTTTTGTTTCTTTTATCCTCAGAATGGTTATTTATGAAGCTGTAAACTGCATTAAGAGCAACATAATTTATTTTAATCAGAAATATTACGGAGCAATGTCACCTGATGATTTTGCATTCTAAAACCTAAGTGTAAGTACAAAGGAAGGAGAAGAAAAATTGCTGATTTTTTCCTAATTATTCTCATATTGAGAATTTTACATGCTTGTTCTTTCATTACCTGAGAATAAGCAATTCTTTGTAAGCACAGGGCAAACTGGATGTGCTCAGACCTCTGTGATTCGGTGTCTTCCAGTACTATTTATTAGGTACGGGAGCCTTTTGGAGTATGAGCCATTTAATTCTCACAAGTGTGCTTTCAGGTAGCCAAGTTATACTCAGTTGATTTTTTTTTTTGCAGCTTGTTTCTGAAGCTATTGTTGTATATTAATGTGCTCTAGATTCTTCCTGTTGAAGTCCAAGTATGATAACTATGAATGACTCAATTTTGGCCCCAGTTACTTGACACAGCTTGTTTTCTTCAAAGTTTGTGTGTATTTTAATGTGATCATTTTCCTTGTAAAAGATGAATCCTCTTCCAAATTTTCTCCCCAATGGGTTAATGGTTTCCGTCAGTGCTCTTTCTTGGGTTTTCATGTTCATGGTGTGCTAAATATAATACAGGTTCTGATCAGCCTCAGAAGTGAAAGACTACTGTGTGATATTTCGATGAGATGTAACACACTAATGGTCAGGCTTTCTTCTTGAAAAACTTTTATGTTGTTCATTTGTTATGTTTAGGTTCCTACAGTGTGTGTGAGAAGAGCTAAACTGTGGCCTCAGAACAATTACTTATGTATGTGTGTGTGTGTGTGAATGAATGTGTGTTGAACACCAATGGACAGGTTTCTACACCAGTCAAAATTTTCAAAATAGTCTGTCTCAGCTCTTTTTCACCTTTCTGAATTACAGTCTTCAAAATTATATCCTTCCAGCACCAAAAGTCTCCTAACTATTTATTGTAATTCTAATCTTGCAAGAATTCATGAATTTAGTAACTCAGGTCTAGCTTTTGAATGACCTTTAGTCTTGTATTATTAATTAAAGCAAACAAGGAAAAAGAGATTCTTTCGCTTTATTAGCAAGATATTTTAGAGGGTTCAAAGTCTGTTATGCAAGTGCCAATAATTTTTTCACTTTATTTACAGAGAATTGCACTTTATGTAGTCATGTTTTTGTTTTTCTGCTCCATGCAGTAGCTCTGAAAAACACTTTGCTACAAAAGCTGTGTCTAATGTATCTTAGCGTGACTTCATTGAGGCATTGGAATTTGTTTACCAAAAATGAGGAAGAAATGTGCTTATAATTTGTGTTCGCTAGTGATTAGCTTATTTGGTTTAAAGTAACAATGAGGACAAGGTAGCTCACATTTTCAGTCAGGTAAGGAGTTAAACACCAGTCTTCCCTGCCTACTGCTCTGAGTATTCTTTTCTTTAATCCTCTTTTGCAATGATTTAAAAACCCAGTAGGTTCCTGGCATGCCAGTCTGCATCTATTTATGGTGAAGCCAAGTTTGCTATTACTAGCCCATGGTTTGGCATTTTTTAAAGTGTGTTATGGCAGCAAGCTGCCTTTGCCCAAAATTGAAAATCCACAAGTCCCAAAAGGAGATTCTCTGTGGAGAAGGATGAAGGTAAAAACTTTCTTTCCTAGCTCCTTCATCTTTTTTTTGCTATCAGAACTCAAGTGCCTTCTAAAGCCATCCCACTTCTGAACAGCAGTAGCTTTTTAATAGTTTCTTTAGGCTTTGCGCTTTTTTGTTTTTCTTGGGTTTTTGTTTGGGTTTTGTTTGCTTGGCTTTTTTTCTAACCTTTAGAATCTCCTTAATGCCTCCAGTATCCACGATCAATGGATATAACTTATTACTCTGGTCCCATGCCCCTAAATCCCTTTGAAACACCAAAGTTTTAGTTTTAAAGCATTTAATTTTAAATGAGTGCAGATCAGCAAGGAATCTTCATCAGACTTGGGAAGGAGACTTGTGATTTCCCAATAGCTCTATCCTTGCGCCTGTTTTTTCTAAATACTGCCTGTTCGTTTTTATTGGAAGTTGCATTATTTTCAGTCAGTGGAGATTTCCAAGCAAAAGAAACTGAGGTGAACTACTCAGAAAAACACTAGGTTGTGGGATTTGGGGAGTTTTGTTTGGTTGGTTTTTGGTTGTCTTTTTTTTTTCTTAATCCCCAGCATTTGTTCACAGATAAAGTTCTTTAACTATGGATCCGATTGCTCAACATGAAAGCATCAAACCTTAGAGCCCTGACTCACACCACAGACCTACTTCCTCTGAAGAGGGAATAAATACTGGTGCCTAAACCTAGATGCTCTGTCTCTCTCCTTTGTCAGGTGTCTCGAATAGGCACTGTAAACTTGTAAATGTAAATGTTACTTGTAAATGTAAACCATTCCTGTCTCAATCTCTTCAAGGACTCTACCAAAACCAACTCAGTAGGAGCGAATGAAAAAGAGAAATGTTACTCATTTTTTGGCTTGCTAAGCTGGTGCTGAAGGAATATTTCACTCTTGGTGTGCCAGTTCACCAGGCAAATGAAGTTCTTTTCATGGTGTACTGCACAGTTTGCTGATTAAAAACTGGAGAAGAAACTGAGGAGTTTGCAGACATTGTAATTTTTTAAATATGGTCCATAACATTCCTAGTATCTTCCAGATTTGGATTTTTGTTTTATGGGTATTCATGCTTGATATTGACTATTAAAATACATATTTATGAAATGTAATGTTTGCTGGCAAGCATTGCTTTTGCTTCCATAAGAAAATATTTTCCTAAGGGGAAGGATGAGAGCTTTTACCTTCAAAATCCTCCAGTCCTTTTGTTTTGTGTGTTATTGGTTGAATACAAAAGCCTGGTTTGTAAGGCAATTGGAAACACTTACTCATAGCAGAAGTTGGATGTGCCTGGTTATCTATGGTGGTTATAATTTAAACAGTCAGGATGCGTCAGCACCGATGCGGAAGAACTGAAGAAGCCTTGGGGAGGGTTGAAAAGACAAGGTCCATGCTGCAAAGTGGCCAGGACATTAGCCCTAAATAGTTGTTTCTTTACGTTGGCAGAAGTTTCTATTGGACTCCCCACCCAGAATAACCTCACTATACCTCCTTGGAGGTTAACCTCCTCATGCAGCCAATTTTGATGGTATTGACATATCATATTAAGATTTCTTTTAGTCTTCAGTGAAGAGTTCTGTTGTAGCTTTAATGCCCCGTGCAATCAGTGTTAAATTTGTTACGTTGTTATGATAATATCCCACTGAATTTTTCTGATGCCTTCTGATGTTTTGGAAGGAGCCTTTCTTTGATTTCAACCACTTTTAAACAGAATAGGATACAGGTATGTAGTACACATAAACAGAAATATATTGGCTATATGGAAAAATTGTCAAATCTGCTGAAGTATATTGATAGTACTCATCATCACTTGCTTTCTTACTGTGCTCTTTTTCCCTTTTGAGGTCTCTGAAGAGTCTCTGTAGCCCTTTTTTTCTTTTTTTTTTTTCCCCTGCATGCTTCTTGGCAAACTATGTTTCCAATTTCTGACATAAATTTACACAGCACAGGTGCAATCAAGAATGCAAATACAGAATGCAACAGAACAGAACAGCACTTTTTGTTGCGACTCATTTGCTTTATCGTGTGTGGACTTCCGTAGCGCTGTATTTCACCCTTGAAATTTCACATTTTTAAAATGTTAAACCAGATCAGGATTTGCCCAGGGAGGGACAGGCAGCCTCATTCTTAGTCATTCACTGGGGAGCAGGGATGATCCAGTCTTCGGAACCATTCAGATTTTCTGTGTTAACAACAAGCATGGTTTCTGTTGTCTTGGTGTGTGGGTGAGAAAATACAATTTGATAAAGGCTGTAAGTACCATTTCCATTAAAGCAAATCCAGCTTTTGAGTATTTTGAGTTGTTTGCATTCGAGAGTCTCTTACTACTAAAAAAAATGGAGAATATAGTGTTATTTACTATTTTCTAATAGTGATAGTTGCTATTTCTAAAAGAAAAACATATACCCTATGACAGTGGTTTTATGTAATTCTTGAAAAAAGATGCAGTACTGCAAAGATGCACAGAATTGTAAGGAATGATATTACATGTTCCCCTAAGGCTGATGGTGATAAACGAGAGTAATTATTTACTGCAATGTGAACATAGAAGATCACTATTATAACCTAATGTTCACTAAGAAGTATAAAAGCTAACGTATTGTACTGTTTAACTTTTCATTTTTGTGTGCTTTGTTTTTCATCTTAAACTGTACCTGAATACATAACTTTAACTGAATGTTATATATGAATTTTGATACAAAGAAAAATTATTTTTATTCTGGTTAATACTGGGGAAAATATAAAAACTTTACAGCATGGTAGCAAGTACTCTCGGTTTTAGGTCCATGATGAGGATACAGGGAAATTTTATGATTCAGTAGAACTAATATCAATTAACAGGACATAAGGTATTTATTCCTGTGCTTCAAGAGTTTGTTATCCAAGATTGGCAAAGGTGTTGTTCATTGGTAGGTGCCGAAGTTCCCAGGCCTGTATGGCGTTGTACGATTCAAACCTTTGAATACAGGACATTGCTTACTCAGAGGCTGCAATCACATAGTGTTGCTTAGTACCTGTGAAATTGGAAGCAGTTAGGGTGTGATTCTTTGCTGATTGAAATCAATGGCAATGTTCTCAGTGCTCGCTGTTGCAGAATATGTTAGCTGGGGATGGAAGCATGAAAACAGGACTGAAGTTTACTCCAAAGCCAGGAGACTAAAACCCCCAATCATTTAAAAACAAACCAAACCAACCAAACAAACAAAACCCCAAACAAACACACACACACAGAGCCCAAACCCACAAACAAAACAAAACAAAAAAACTATAAAAGGTAATGCCATGATTTTTTTGTGAGACTTCCCATGATGTTTTTGAACTCCTGAGATACACAAGAAAATAACCTAAGGGTGGCACACCTGATCAAACCAAAGTTCAGGACATCCCTGTATCCCTGTGTCATGATGGTATCCCAGTCACGTGCCTAAAGATGAGTAGAACATTCATGGTTATGCTGATCCTTCCTTGATACGTTCCTGCAGCTGTCAGTTTCCTGAGCTGAAAATTGTGCATTTGTTTGCAGTCGTCATTGTGGAATTTTCTTCCATTCATTCGTTGAAGTGGTTTTGAGTCCCTGTAAACATTTCCTATCTGCAGTGTCTTGTAGCAGAAATTGCATAACGTAACATCCATGAGGAATCACTTCCTTTTTGATTTGACCAACATGTTACAGTTAGAGCAGGAGCTCATGCAAGAAGAGACTTTCTTTTTCCTTGTTTAAGGCACTCAGGATTTGTTTAAATCTCAGTTATAACTCTTGCCACTGACTTCTTTCCAGGCTAAAGGGACCTGGTCAGACAGTCACTCCCAATGATTTTGTACACTGGCATAAAGACTTTGCCTTCTCTTTTCCTTTTCTGATAATTCTTATTATTCATTTGGCTGTGTTGACCTTTAATGAGCCTTGAGTTGAAAAATGAAGGGAGGTTTTGGTACGATGACTGCCGGAGATGACTGGTTTTGATCACTGGCTGGTGGTTTGAAACATCCTGGCACACAGCCAGCCATTCAGGTCTGGGTGGGAGCTCAGGTTGAGGTCTTGTGTCCTAAGATGATGAATCATGAAGACAGATGTATTTAAGCTACCAGTAAGAGGAGCTGCTAAGACTTACCTGCTGTATGTAGATTTTTTTGCCTTCCACATTAGAAAGCAACACTAATACTTACAGTCCTTGGAAGAGGAAATGTGAGCTTTCTGGCAGTAGGAGATTGTCATGGTGATAGCAAGGAAATGTGCAGGCACTGGTAAGGCTATAGAGGGAACTTTTTGTCAATAGGTTGCATACGATTATAGTTTTGAAAGTTGCTGGGCAGTCTTGGTCTTCCAGTTGAGTGTGATATCCTGAATTTATAGCAAAGGTGGTTTTCCTAGTTCTGTATTTCTTGTTAATTTTGTGTGTGCTTCTAATGAAGAAAAAAGTTGCTAACCTTGTCTAAACATCTTCATAAATACTGTTGAACATGTAAGGAGTTTGTCATAACTTCTGCAAATCATTGCTTTTGTTTTAAAAGGTGGAAGCTTATTTGTCATGAGTCTACACTCCTTGGTGAAGCTTCATTCTTGAAGTGTAAGTCTTTCCTATTTGGAAGCCCTTTTACAGATGACTTCCAAAATTTAAATAACACTTGGCCCAGGGCTGCCACCTTCAGCTAGATACAAGTCTTAACATATAGAACTTGCTTGGCTTCAATGCTGCAGTAAATAAATCTTTCTTTACTCATTTATTGAAGATCATCAAAATAGCTGTTTGAGGGGAAGTAACAATTTTAAATTCTTAACCTGTCCACTCATTTTTGGCTTGCTTCTGGCAAAAGGATTATCAGTTTGGACAGTTCTCCGTGTGCAGCAGATTAGTAGTTAACAGAAAAATTATGTCAATGTTACCTTGCAGACACAGGACTTTTTTTTTTTTTAATTTTTGAATATGTTCTTAAATCAGATTTTAGTTATGGGTGAGCTAGGTTCATATATCAAGCAGCAGGGGGTGTTTTGGGGAAAGGGAAATTTAATATCTTTCATCTAGCAGGTTTTTTCCTGCTCAGCTCTTGCCTGGTAAATTACATTAAAATGTTGGAGCAGATGGTGCATGTGGCTTAAATAGTATGCAGACCCATGTTCTGTCTATGCTAACAGCTCTCTGTGGGGACCTTGAAATAGTTAACGCTGTATGTGTCTATATGGATATACTGTATCAGGGTAAATATAATGCATTTAAAATACATTTCTGCAACTCTTCAAGGTGAAATTAAAGTTACAGAGGCATTGGTGTCTTGAGCACTTGGGGCCTCCCAAGAACACAAGGTAAAACTGTTGGATGGGCTGGTTCTTCCCGCGCAGTACATCCAAAGTGATTCAAGTCTGCTGCGTAAGCTTCGCAGCTCCCCATCACCAACCTCTCAAGGGTTAAAATCTGTTCTTTTTAGGTCACTGTCTGCCTCCTGTATGACCACACCACTGAAGTACCTTGACATCTCCCAGCCTTTCCTGCACTTATTCTCCTGAAACTATTATGAGATAGTGAAGCATTGTCATTCCTCTTTTATGGACTAGAACTAAAGCGCACAGGAGGCTGACACACATACACACACACACTGCAGACAAAGACTTCAGCTGCCTTAGTTAAAGTTAGCTTTCCTACAGCCCTTATATACTGAACAGAGAAAGAAGGTCTTTCAGTGTGTTTTGAATGTATGGAGCTTGTTTTCTGGATCAGGCTGCTGGGTCTCTTTCTATGACTGGCTGCAGGGGGAGCCTGGTCTCCTAATTTAGGCAGGTACCTGAAGGTTAAGTGAATATCCCACAAAGAGACACTGTCTCAGACTAAATGAAATTAATGGGAAATTAGAAAGCATCTGAGTTTGAGTAACTTCCCAAGGGTCTCAGAATTTGCCTGTGGCAGAAACTGGAGTTGAATTTAAGCTTTGTATCTCAGCTCCTGGGTCACCTTTGTCTCAATTCATCTTGCTCATTTACATTTGTACATACACACATACATATATACGTGTGTGTATATGTATAAAGTGTGTGTATAAAAGTAAACACAGAGTGAGACAAATAAGACAAATCAGTGACCAAATAAATACAGAGTGAGACAAATTTGGCCTATTTTAGTTTGTGTGTGTGTGGTTTTCTCTGCACCACCACCTTCACCCCCTACCCCCAACCCACCCCCCAAGGTAAACAGAAAAACTGATTGTCACATCTGGCTAATTTAAGAGACTCCGTTGAGCTGGAAGACACTGAAATTTTGCTTTGGCCAGTCAAACATGGAGCTGATGTGGAGTTGCGTGCTTTTAGAGAAACGTGATTGAGTTTTTATCTATATTCTAAAGCATTTCCTATAGATATCCACAAATGTATAAACATGGCACATCCAGAGAAGTGTGTACCTAAGTCAATGCTGACCAGTTTAAAAGGGAACAAGTAATAGGGCAGAGGACCTGTTTTTCCCTAAAAATCTGTGGTGATCCAGCCTGTGTGTACAAGGCGAGGAGCTGTGATTGTAGTCACCTGGGTGGCTACCAACAAAACAGTTAAACATGTGCTTGACTTTTAACCTTTGAATAGTCCATATAAAGGCCTAGATATGTAAGTTGAGGGATGGTGAGGCAGGGAGGGGGGGCAACTAGTTGTCCTTAGTTAACTACCACATCTCTTGGCTGTAAAGGAATTGCCCATAGCCAGTGACAGCAGAAATATCAGCTGCTTTCTCCGCATCTTCAAACTAACAGTGCCAGCCTCCTTTGTGACTACAAACCTAAGTGGTGGTTTGCTGGGCATCCCAGTCCAGCAAAGGGACTAGATACAGCACTGCTATATATTTACACGTGAGCTTGTGCTTTAAGTTTTGGCAGGATTAGATCTGGGCTATCAGGACTTGGAGGTTCAAGTTTCTAAAAAGCATGTATTTTTAAATTGGGATCACTCTTATATATAAAAGCTATTTCTTCTATTTCCTTTCATCCCACTCAAAGAAGAAATTGGGGAGTTCATTCCCTGCATTTGAACAAAGATTGCCTTTTGGGTTTGATTTTTGCTTTGGTTTCTTTTGAACTGACTGGAAGGAAGTCTTGGTATTGCCTTGATAAGTAAGCCAAAACACAGAAATGAGTTGCACAGAGGTGATGCTCCAGTCAATCAAAGGACACATTTGTTTTATTTCTTATTTGTTTCTCTTGTTCTGTTGCCAGTGGCTACACCACCAGGTATGATGCATGTGTTGTGTTATAAAGTTATACCTTTTCTACACCTTTCCCTTTCCCTTGTCAAGATAATTTGCCTGTTGTCTCCTACTTCATTTAGAGCTCTATTTTAAAAACTGGTTTTTCATCAAGTTTTTCATCCAGAAGGAACTCATAAAATTTTTGAAATGTTGCTTTCTCTGATTTTATTACCTTTGACAGATTCATTATGTATGTTAGAGTTGGTGTTCTTCAAAAGAATTAATAGAAGCTTACTCCCAATCTGTGTGTGTTTGTGTAGAATGAACAAATACAGTATTCCATTTTATGACAATTCTATTACACTTATTTCTGGGAAATATGTTATTTATTTACAGGCGTATTTTGTGGGAGAGTAAGTATAGGATTGAATCTTGAAGTAAGTAGTTATTATAGAATTTGGATGGCCATTTGAGGTTGTAGCTCCATATGATTTTGCCTGCTGAGTGTGAAGAGTAGTACTGTCAATGGATTTAGAGGATAATTTCCTTTTCGTGGTGCAAGGATACATTTTTAGTTGGAATATATGTTCCTTGTCTTCACAATTTAGGAAACGACTTTGTCTTCATGCTTTATTTTCTCCTGCACAAAAACATCTGTGAAAAAGGGTTAACTCAGTCTAATACTAACCTTGAAACCAGCAAGAGTGGTTATTTGACTGACTGGTGCATGGTATGTCTTTCCATCCAGCGAATGAAATCTTCTCCCTGGCATAAACGAGTCTGATTTTAGTCCATTTGGAATCTAAACAAGAAAAAAAGTTGCATCTTCCAAAGTTTCAGTTGCCTTTGAAGCAGTTTCCCCATGTGTATGTATTGCCTCTACTTCCCTTCAGTGGTTTTTTTTTTAATCAAAGGTAAATTAAAGGTTTAGTAATTCACTATGATTTGTCACCTTGGGATCCAGCAGGAGGACTAGAGCACCACACACAAGAGAAGGCTAAATAATGATGGATGTAGTTTATTAAGCAGCTCCCATGTAAAAGAAATGCTACTCTCGAAAACCTTGAAGAGCAACAATTTATAGCACAGAGAAGGTGTTTCCCTTGGCTTTATTTATACAAATGAAAATACAGTTAAATAATACTATTGAATTACTGCACTGTTACATGATGAATGCTGAATGTTTTTAATCAGCCAGGAGTTGTTCCAGTGAGCCTAATATAATTCCCGATCAGGCTGGGATACCCTGCAGGTTTTTTTGTTTTGTCGCAATATTCATTTTTGCCCTTCCCAGGACATTTCTCAGGACTACCCAGCTGAGGGTGGAGATGAGATTTTACAGGCATGTCTCTAACTATTCTGGACTCTGCTACACAAAGCTCAGTTGAGATAGTTTCAGTTCAGCCGAGATTAGATCAAGCATTTTGGGAAGTATTCCTCTTCACTAGATCTCAAATACAAACTGGATTTCTTATTTCTGGAAGGGGAAGTTTTGGTTAGGATGTTTCTACCATGCATCATTTCTCGTCTTTCAGATTGCGAGTTGGTGAGAGGAATGGGTGAATGCAGGTCTCCTGCATGACAGCTGGAGGCTGAACCTCTCCCCTGCTCTGCTGTTGGATTAAGAAAATAACAAACCGGTGGTAGTGTATGGGTGGTCAGCCTTACAGGGTTCATACCATTTATCAGAGTCTATGGCTGAGTTGTGAAAGACATGTCTTTAGAGGGCAATGAGTGGGGAAGGGAAACCTGAGCGTGTCGCATAGTTGAGGGAGAGCAGCAGCTTTGCAGTGATGATGGCCCAGTTGTGACAGCAGTCCAGGCTGACTGAGCCAGTGGCACCAGCCTCTCATGGCTCATTTTGGCCGGAGGCTGAGGAGATCGGATTGCCCAGCTGTCTGTGTGCCAGTGCATCGTGATCCACCGCTGACCACACGGGTGAGCCTTGGCTGGGGATCTTTGTTTGAATTGCGTGTAAGCAAACACAGAACAGCTTAAGAGCCGGAGTTTGGCCACTGCTTCTCTGTCGTTACTCCCTGCCAACAGAATAACCTTTCATGTTATTATAAACACTAGCTTTGTAAAAGTATATGTCAGCTCCACTGGTGCCGTTTTCGTTTGTATTACGATGAATAACTTAGGTTCTGTTTTGCTTGGGCTTCATCTTCAGACACCCAGGTTTGCTTTCCTGTTCAGCATTCATAAACAGGCAGTGTCTACAAGCAGTAAAGGGGATAAAACCTACAACAAGTAAATAAAAGGGTGTTAAGAAGGAGGTGATTATGCTGTGAAGGATATTCATGTTTCCAGAAGGAAGGAAAGAGTCTAGAACAGGTTTGGCACCTCTGTGCTGCTGGAAGGCGTCCGCAGCCCAGCTCCAGAGAGGAGACAGCCTGTTCCAGGCAGCGTACCAGCCGGTTTTGAATGGGATCTGCTGCGGCACCTGAAACGAACCAGGGAAAAACGCCAGTCTTTATTAACACTTTTCCCCCATGTAAATAACTGTGACAGATTACTAATAGATATTAAAGCAATGTCTCCTTTTTCCTGAACAGAACGGATGCCATAAATTATGTAGTTTGATGACTGTGCGGTGAGCACCAGTAATAACTTTGATCTTAAATATTCTGGCAGAGTCCCAGGAAACTTTTGTATGTAACAACAAATAGAATTTAAAAGGTAACTGCAGAAGTAATCTTGTGCCTATTTTCTTTTTGGCCAAATGAAGAGTGGAGGTGGGAAAGGGCTTGTTTGTTTCCTTGCTTTTTAGGGCATTTGGATTATTTAAAATCTTTAGCTGAATATTTGAACGTCTTGGCAAGTTCTGTATTCTCTGGGTCAAAATGTTTGCTTTATCAAGAAAAAAGAAGAAAAAAAAATAATCCCAAAACAAAGCCCATAAGCTGGTGGGTACAGTTTTAGAGGTCTTCAGCTCCTCACTCTGGAATGGGCAATAACTTTTCTCTCTTCTATATCTTAAAATTGTGAGAAGACAGGAGGAAGTAACGGAAGAATGTTTCTTCCAGCCTTGAAGTTTGAGTTGCTTATTCAAAAGTGCCAGTTGTGTTTGTGCTAATGACAGAGATTGTCACTGACATTGTAATTCAGAGCTTTTTCTGGGTTTTTTTTTTTTTGGTTGTTTGGTTGTTTGGTTGGGTTGGTTTTTTTAAATAATCAAAGTGGATTTTCTGAGTTTCTTTTAGAACAGTGATTGATGCAAAATAGTGGTGGGGATTATAATAGAAGAAAAGTTAGTAGGATCCATTTAAATAAGGCAAGAGGCTCCAGTTAGGACATAATCTTTGACTGTATGGGTTGAAAAGTATTCAGCTAATGAATTATTCCAAAAGAAGTACAGTCAGGGGATTCCTTTTCTCATGTTAGTTTAGACTTGCTTAGCACGTTTCGAAAGTGACTGTCAAAGGTAAACTCCTGACTTGGACTCCTTTTTTTATCTGAGGGAAATATATTCTTAATACAATACTACTGCATGGCTCGCAGCAGAAACTGATTGCCAAGATATCTCTGCTACTGTATTAGAACCCATTGTATCATAATCAAGATGGGCAGAATGACTCACTTCGACAAGTGCTAAATTGCTTTCTATTCTTATTGAGTAAAAGCTGGTGATCTTAGAAAGGAAAACTGTGCTCTACCTGTATGGGCGCTTGCTGCGTTATTTTTCTTTATTTAGTAAGAGCTGGCAGTTCATCTTAAAAAGGAGAGGCTGTTTTCGCTAGGGTTCTTGGCTCACGAGGGGCAGATTGTCCTGTGTCTGCCCTCTTGTGGTTGTTAATTTATTTGTATGGTTCCTTGCCATTTGAGGTTCTGGTTGTATTCAGACAAGGTTTAATAACTTAACTGGGTTGCAGCTCTCGCACATCATAGGCACACGAGCCATAGGAACAAAGGAAGTGGACATTTTCCAGAATCACTCCAGAACAGAAAGCTGGAGTTCACTTAAGCCATCTGAAGATGCATTTAATTGTACAGTTGTTTTAAACAAAAGTTATTTTCCTATGTTATTATCAGCTTTTGCTCATGGATAGTGAAGTGGAGCAGACTGTGCATAAGCGTTTGCCATGTTCTGCATATGGCTGATTGGAGGAGCTGTAAGCAAACAGTAGACAAACGTAGCATCCTCTGTAGATTTCCTGAGTTGTTCTACGCTATGTATGTGGGTTTTTGCTTTTATAATAGTACTCAGGTGATGAGTGTGATGCACTGGTGAGTATCTGGGTTTCTTTAAATGTGACCCTATGAGCTGCTGTCCTAGTGGGACAAGGAAGAAGCTGCTGCTTGGTTTTGGCAGCATGTGGTGCTAAGCAGAGTTGCTTCGAGCTCAAAAAGGTATAATTTGTGCTGCTTCTGCTTCTCAGCTGTTAATCAATACAAAATAATCTCAGTAGAAGCAAACCTGTACATCCTGGGATGGACAGAAAGGAGCACTCAATATTATATGACTGTAATTCAGTGAAAAGCAAATAAAGTGATTTTTGTGGTGCCCCATCATCAGTTCTGTGTTTGTCATCTTTGTGGCTGTCACAGAAGCCCTCAGTCATAAAAACAGGGGAGGGAGAGTAGGGGAGTATGAAAGATCATCAGTGGACCTAATTTTTACATACACATGACTGGTAACTGGGTGTTTGGGGATTTTTTTATTGTTACATTACAGATCATTCATAAACACTGGCATCGCCCTGGAATTTTCTACTGGATACTTTTAAGAAAATTGTATCGAAAAACAAGAGGGAGTGCAATTAGAAGATGAGACAGATGGAAACTCAGGTCATCCTAAACCAAATTTAAGAGCAATTGTAGGAGTGGTGCAACCCATCATTTCCTAAAGATCTCTGTGGGCATTCTGATACCGGACAGAGAGTGGTTTCACGTTCTTGCCTCTTCTTCATGTGTCAGTAATTAGATCAAACTTTTTTAACAGCCATCAGAGACTTTTCCCCTTCTGGTGTTCTTCATTAAATTGGCCATCGGGTGGAACAGCAGCAACTTGCAACAGGCATGACCAGAGCGTGAGATCAGCTTGGCATTACTTTCGTAGACTAAATTAACATAAACGTTCTTAGAGGTGGAAACACAGTTGCAAAAAGAATATGCAGATCCCTTACTTCACTTATTTCCAACAGGCAGCCTCTTATCTTCTGTGCTTCCCACCACACCTGCTGGTGTGATACTCAGCAGTAAGAGAAAATCATTAATTCTTTCCTTGAAAGGCTCAACTTTGAAAAAGCCAGTGTTCCCCTACAATGACCTTCTTGCTGCCTTATGATACTCTGCAGGAAGAGAAAATCAGCAACTCTTTCCTTGAAAGGCTCAAATTTGAAAAGCTAGAGTTCCCCCTACAGTGACCTTTTTGCTGCTTTACTCCCATCTCCCTTTCATTATCTCTCTTCTCATGGGGCTTGAAGAAAAATGCGTACACCTTAAGTTAGGGAAAAGCTCTGTGACTGTACAATTCACAGGTGGAGTTTAAGGAAGGTGAACTGAATCTGTAATTTCTTTTATGTGTTCCGCACGCTTGTGCAATACAGAGCTGGTAGGGCCTTCCCGGGATCCCTGGAGACACCCAAAAGGCTTCGTAGCAGAAGGGAGTAATTGCAGGAAGTATCCTGGCAGCTGAAGGACAGCCCCAAAATGATTTTCAAACCACAGCCAAGGAAACTGTGTCAGGGAAGTATGACAGCAAGGGAGATGCCTGCATGAGCTCATCAGCTCTCTTCTCCACTACCTGTGGAAGTCTTGTGCAAGACACTGAATTTGGAGGGCTAGGATTTGTCCAAGGCGTTGCTTTACTCCTGGTTCTAGACACATGCCTTGAACAGGAAGGGTGTTTGACAAGTGACTGAAGTACACTGTTGAGGGCCTGTGACCTGCTCCAGTGACTTTGACTTTCTTGCTTAACTCCCAGCCTATTCTTGTAGAATAACAGTTTTACTTTGGATAATCTGGTGTATGGACTTGCTTGCCATGCCTGCAGAGGTGTGAAATGGAAGCTGAAGTCTTCCTCTGAGAGAGCAGAAAAGCATGATGAGGAGTCATGATGAGGCTGAGGGTGGGATTGGAGTAAAAAATGATGTATTAGGAATAAGTATGAGGAGTTGAGCACTGGTGAAAATGGGGAATAAAAAAAGAGTAGCTGTTTCTTAAAAGCTGAAGTTTAAGACACAGTAGCAGCTGGAACTGAAACAGAGGAAAGTCTGAGGAATCACACTGTCTTTTTTATTTTTGTCTGGTTTTTTTGTTTTTTTTTTTTCCCCAAAAATGAAATTAGATGGGGGTTTGGCTTTGTATTTTTAAAGACATGTCAACTGAAAAACCTCAAGGTAAGCTGTAATGTCTGATGGCTTGAAAGAGGGTATATGGAAGATCAATGTTTTCCCAAGACCTTGCATTCCTCTCTCACTATTCCTTAGCCTTATTAGACTTCAGGCTTCCTGCAGTGGAGTCCTACCTTACTCAAAAAATCCTCACTCACTGTTGGCCATCATGCAAATACCCTTGATATGTGATGCTTTGGCACTGATCCAGACTTGGGTTGCTTGCTGTAGGGGTCATAGCTTTGAAAAAGAATTGATGTATTGATATGCTAGCACTGTGTACTCTTCAGCTGCTGAAGTGCATCCATCCAAAACCTCTGTTTGATAGACCCATTGGGGTTTTTTTTGATGGTGGGTGGTTGTTTTTTTGGTTTTTTTGTTTGCTTTTTAAGACATGTGGAGGAAACATAATTGAGAAGAACACTGCCTCTGGCTGTCCTCAGTGAAAGAAACATGGCCAATCTTTGATGTAGCAGAAAAGCATGATGAGGAGTCATGATGAGGCTGAGGGTGGGATTGGAGTAAAAAATGATGTATTAGGAATAAGTATGAGGAGTTGAGCACTGGTGAAAATGGGGAATAAAAAAAGAGTAGCTGTTTCTTAAAAGCTGAAGTTTAAGACACAGTAGCAGCTGGAACTGAAACAGAGGAAAGTCTGAGGAATCACACTGTCTTTTTTATTTTTGTCTGTTTTTTTTGTTTTTTTTTTTCCCGAAAAATGAAATTAGATGGGGGTTTGGCTTTGTGTTTTTAAAGACATGTCAACTGAAAAACCTCAAGGTAAGCTGTAATGTCTGATGGCTTGAAAGAGGGTATATGGAAGATCAATGTTTTCCCAAGACCTTGCATTCCTCTCTCACTATTCCTTAGCCTTATTAGACTTCAGGCTTCCTGCAGTGGAGTCCTACCTTACTCAAAAAATCCTCACTCACTGTTGGCCATCATGCAAATACCCTTGATATGTGATGCTTTGGCACCGATCCAGACTTGGGTTGCTTGCTGTAGGGGTCATAGCTTTGAAAAAGAATTGATGTATTGATATGCTAGCACTGTGTACTCTTCAGCTGCTGAAGTGCATCCATCCAAAACCTCTGTTTGATAGACCCATTGGGGTTTTTTTTGATGGTGGGTGGTTGTTTTTTTGGTTTTTTTGTTTGCTTTTTAAGACATGTGGAGGAAACATAATTGAGAGGAACACTGCCTCTGGCTGTCCTCAGTGAAAGAAACATGGCCAATCTTTGATGTTCTTCTGAGATGCCCTCTGTTGGATGATAATAAAAACAGTGCTGCTATGTAGCACTTTTCAGCGGCATGCCTTAATAGTTTTTATAAAAGCTGTATTATTAGACATGTTTTACAGAAGGGGAAACTGTGACACAACTCAGTGAAGTGACTTGTCCCATTGGACCTTACCATCCACTTGGAGGGACACTCTTTGGTTGTTTGTCCTCAGTAAGGGCAGCATTACTGCTACCTTGTCACTTTCCACTTAGAAGGTAACTCTTTGCTTCATGTGTTTCTTTTTATGTGCCTTTTCATTACAACATCCTTTTCTGAACATTTTAAGCTTGTTCTCTGGCTCAGAAAGTTTGCTGGTGCTGGGCTTTTCTTTTGTTTTTCTTTTTTACCTGAGACACTCTAAGCTGGAAGAAGCAAAACAAGTATGTTCCAAGCAAAAAATGTATGTTCCGATGTTACGTGAGAAGTCCCTGAGATTTACAAGGCTTCTTTTTAATAGCCACAATTTTTTTTTTGAAAGGGTTGTGTCCTGGTTTGACATAAAACAGAACCATTTTTTTTTCAGTAATTTTACTTTGCAGCTAAGCCTCTTCTAACTATCTGAACTATCTGAAATAAATTGTTTTCCTTTCCTCTAGCATGTGATTGGCTTGGTGCACTTGGACTGATGCATTAGAAAAGATTTGGAAACCCCTCCAAAATTGCATGTTAACAATGTCTCTGGAATTCTATGGTACTCAAATTCCACATGCTATGTTATAGTTACTATGATTAGATGCTCTCAAACTGGGCCAGATTAAAATGTACATGGGGTATCAGCCCTCATATGTCAAGATGATCAGTGCCTGCCCGAGTTGTAGCTGCTGAAACATCACCTGTAGCCATGTTATTGCATAATTACAGCTTCTGTTTTCTGTATCTGGCAAGATACCAAAGCAGTCAGATCATTAGGGCTGATCCTATTGTAGGAGATTACTATATATGATAAAATTGCTAGCTTTTCAAACCAGTTTTAAAACATTTGAATTTTTTCTAAATGTATTTGTAGTCTTGGTTATATCTGCAGAATGGTATGTGATTTCATATAGTAGTATGTCATTTGTCTCTGTCCTGGCGATTAGTAATCATGTGCGTACAGTATGTAGCACTTTTTCTGCATTGAATAAGATTAGAGCGCAGGCATGCTTAGTGCTAAAAATTGTTTTATTTGATTTGGTGTTCGCTTTTTGCACAAAAGTTGCATAGTTAACTGCATGGAAGGATTGATATTAAAACTATTCAATAGGATTTGCTTGAACTTAACATCTCTGTTGCCTTCACAGTCTCCTTCAATTTACTTCTGTACAAAATGGAGATAATAACCTATTGAATTTTCACTGTTGTTTCAGGCTTGATTAGTAGTTGCAAAATGCTGTCACACCTACCGAGATGGAAGTCAGTCAGGCAGTGCAAAGTAACCTGGGAGTTAGTAAGTGCAGTAGTTGGTAGAACCAGAGTTGCCCAGCCTTGAATTTTAGTGAGGAGTAAGCAACCCGTGGCATGGGTGCCAGCGGTGGCTTGTAAGCAGATGCCAAATGATGTGCAGTAGGGCTGGCATAATGTTCGGAGTACGGACCTGGGAGAGAGGAACAGCACCTGACTCCTGGGAAATGCAAAACCAAGCAGGCCATAGGAAGAGCTGTCTGATGTAGAACAGAGATGTTGATGAGAGGGTTACTGGCAGCATCTTGTCTCTGGAAGGTAGCATCATCTGGCCTCTGCTGAATACCTACCGGCATGCTTAGTTTGGGATGGAAAAATACAAATTGGTATGCTGCCCTTCTTAAGTCTTGCCTTGCTTAGTCCAGGTGTCCTGGTTTGAGGAGCTTGATACAGTTTTGTATATATTTCATTATTTCTTTTTATTTTATTGTTAATATTTCATTAAAGTACTTTAGTTCCTTCTAAACTCATAAGTGTTTTTCCCTCCTCTGCCTCGCTCTTTGAAGAGGGGTAGGGGGAAGCATCTGTTGGTCCCATCTGGGGTCCCCCACATCCCCAGTAGCAAATTTGGCCTAAACCACGACACCAGGTATTGGCGATAGCTGATAGAGCTGCTCCTCCAGTAAAAAGGGCTAGTAGATGCTGTGCTTCCAGAGGAAGAGCACCTGTGCTGTGAGGCTGTGGAGTTTTGTTGTTAATGCTATTAATTGCATCAGTGCAAGGAGCTCCCAAAAAGGGATTACTGTTCTTGAGCATACATTGAGCAAATAAAAAGTATAAAAGAATCCCCACTGCAGAACTCACAAAAACTAGCGCTGATCTGGCAAGTAATGAGCAAACAAACTAGCAAATGTAGGAAAAATGGATGTAGGTTGTCACCTTGGGCTTCGTATCTAAGCTAGTAGCCTTCTGAGTGTTACTGGTCACAGTGCTGTCAGACTGCCCAGAATAATGTCCCTGCTTCAGTACTATCCAAGGTCTGCACCGCAACCACACAAATGAGACCTTTGCTGGGCATTATTTCACTAGTACGTTTTTGTATTATTCCTTTTACTGACTTGAAGATAAAGATATATGCTGACAAGGCTCATGCTGAAGAGTTCTGCTTTAGCTCTCTGATCAAAATTTAGGACCGTTGTCTACCGTACAAACTCATTTTGGGAGGTATCCAACTTGAACAGTTCCAGAATCCATTTGTCACTGTTGCTTAGAAGCATTCAATGTTTTTGATGCATTTTCAATCACTGCTTATAGCACTCTGTAATGTTTTCAGGGCACTTGGCTTGGTGGCTGCGGTCCTTTGCTGCATAGGTGTTTGGTTTGTTGGGGTTTTTTATTCTGCTTAAAACACTCTGCTTGCAGCAGCTGTGACTTGTGCCCATCAAGGTAAAAAGAGAGTGTTTTTATTGCTGCTGCAAATCTTTCTGCACTGGGTACTTGTAGGTACCTAGCGATACAGCAGCCTCAAAGCCAGCAACACTGGTTGCAAAGACTCTGTGGGGGCAAAGTGAGACTAATGCCTATTTCCAGCCCCTCTGGTGAGAACTGCTCGGAGCAGAGAAAACCCCCTCTGTCCTCCCCAGCACGTCAAAATCCGGCAGCTAGCTGCTAATTGCCTTTACAGTGATTCACATGCCATCTGCCATTGCTGGGATCTTTTGTCGGCTATGGTAGGCTCTAGGCGGTTCCATAAACTTCATGTGGTTCTTCTGTCAGTGACACCGACTCGATGCAGCATGGTAATAACAGTGACACTGCTACGTGCAGAAATTAATTAAGAAACTATTTACATGTTGTCACCCTTTCTTTTGGCTTCGAGAGGACAACATTCTCTGGGATAATGAGGGGGGAAGAAGACAAGAAGGATTATTGCAGTTCCGTGCCACTAAGGGCTCCCCCACCCTCACAGAAAGCAACTCGCTGATGGTGGGAAAGAACTGTCACAAATAATAAAAGTGCAAAGGATTATTATGTATGTGTGTATCACACCTCATCTGTGACCCAGGGGCGAGCAAGAGGAGAGTGTGCCCTCCCTGTGCAGTGGCTGGGGAGGCAGCGGGAGCCCTGCTTGCTGGGAGCCCGGGCAGGGAGAGGTGAAGGTGCTGGTCCTGTTGCAACTTATGTAAGGGTTGCATAAGAGAACCGGTGCCGTGACTGTCAGAAACAGGCGGGAAGGACAGGATTTTTCCTTCCCTCTGCTTCCTTATGGCTTGAATCAGAAGCTGAGTCTGAGGCGCTGTGGTTTATTCCTCTCTGTAGCATGAGATTCTCTCTCCCACCGGCTCCAAGGGAGCAGAGGGACTCTTGCTTATGTTTAATCCTGCCTTGTTTTGCTTTTAGTTCTTATTTCTCTTCTTTCTTTTTTCTCCTTTGCCTGCATTTGCATTTCGATACTCACTATTGCTGCTATGAGGGCTTGCAATAATTAAATGTTTTATCAGCGTTTTCTAAAGCACCTGGATGATTGCTGAAATGCCACCTTGTTTTAAAGTGGTCTCTTCAAAGCAGAGAACCTCATCTGTTTTTTGTTTTTTTTTTTTCTTTCCCCCATTCAAGCATTCTTTGAGGATGCTGACATGCATCCTCTATAAGCAGGCACATAAAACAGCTTAATTTGTTAACCTGTTAGGAAACGGGGTGGTGAGGGAGGGCGAGAGCATGACATTATCCCATCGGTCCACTCAAAGCTGCAAACCGAATACTGTTTTTCCAGGCACCCAGGCGTACACCATTGGAGGGTGTTGTACCCCTTAGTCAGCGCAGGCTGCCTTGCATGCTGGTGAATAAATTAATCCGGGAGCAAGAAGTCAGGAAGGTAATGGGGGATGCCGGCAGCCTCATTGCCCAGGCGAGCTTTTTTTGTGGGCTGAGCTGAGGGGTCAGTTAGTTCATTTAGGTTGGACCAGCAATAGCGCTTTTGTATAATTCTCATGGCTCCCTCCAAACCACTGTGGCGCTGATCCTTTCTGCTGCTGCGGGGCTGCAACGTGTTTGGGTTTTTTGTTTTTTGGTTGGGGTTTTTTTGTTGTTGTTGTTGGTTTTTTTGTTTTTAATTTGGCTTTGAAGCAAGAGAGAAGCTTTGGGCTCGCTTTTCTTATTTCTTTGTTAAATGTGTGTAATTATCGGAGTCCGGAGAAGCGAATGGGTTTCTATGACCTGGTTCGCTGGTGTTGACGAGGTGATTAGAGGATTCCCCCTCCCTTTCCCCCCGGGGCAGGCCGGGTCCCACCGGCGTGTCCTGCCCGGCGCGGGTGGGGAGGGGGGAGCGGGGCTGCAGCCCGCTGCGGCAGATGAGGACCGGCCGTTGCCATGGAGACGGCTGATACAGCTGAAACGCGGAGAAAGGGCACTCGCTCCGTGCAGCGCACCAGCTCGATGGAGACCGAAGGGAGAACAAGCCGCCCGGAGGACAAGACCTCCCCCCCATCAGCCATCCCAGATGGAGTTTTAATTTCCCTCTTTTCCCCCCGCCAACCCCTTTCGCAGTGCTCTTCCTTAGAGGCAGTCACAGCAAGCCCCTGAGCTGATGGTGCCCAGCCAGCTCTGCCTCCCTCCTCCCCTCCCAAAGGCCAGGGGCAGCATATTGATGGCTGCTTAATGGGGAAGGGAGGGGGGTTGGGGGACACGGGGCACGAGGCTTTTATGAAGGAGTGCGCGCCACTTGCCGCTGGGGTGTTAGTGGGTGTCATGGGATTTGTTTGCAGCATATGCGATGCTGTTAATGATTGAAAAATTACCACAACAATTAGTCATGGATCGCTGATGGCAAAGCCCCCAAACACTCTGGACAATATGATTAAATCCATGTATGTGACAATTAACTCTCCTGCAGGTTTATCCACCAAGGAGCTGGGAAGAAGATGGACAAAAAAAAAATGACAGGCGAGAATAATGCGGCAGAATGGACCCGATACAGCTGGCACTATCAATTTTAATCTGACACTGAATTAATCACACTTGGATTAATCCTGTTCTTATTGCACCATTCTGGTTGCCTGTTTATTTATATTCTTCTTCCTTTGTGTGCTACACGGAGGCATGACGGATTAATTCCTGTCCGTTCCATGTTTTTAAATTTAAAAGGCAAATCCTTCAGTCATGCCATGTTTGAGGTAGTCCATGGTGCAATTATCTCATAAAAAATGAGCAGAGTCCAGATGCACCATGCCATGAATCCCCTTCTGTATCACAGCTGAGTAACTCTCAATAAATATTTGTTCATCCAGTATTCTCACTGGGTGGATCTAGTACTGCCTGTCTGTCCAACCAGACAGACATGCAGACACACAAGTAATGCTTTGGTTGTGCATTTATGTTGTCGTGAGGTAAAATTTGATGCATGTTCATTGATGATTCTCATGCTCATGATTTTACTTAAAGGGACCAAAAGCAACCCTTTTGTAATATTATATGTTGTGTTACAACGAAGATTCAGACTGGAAATGTAAGAAGGTGCAGGAACTAGAGAGTGCAGGTATAGCTGATCTGGCATAAAACTTTTAAAAGGTTGAGATCTTTAAAGGAAAAGAAACACTAATGTTTGCCAGACACTGCCAAAGTCTTGGAATAGAAACAGTGTCTATCAGTAGACAATCTGCTCCAAATTAGTCAACTGTGTGCTCTTTAGCACAGCAAAGGTAGTTTGCTTACTACACTGTTGCTGTGCCTGTTCCCTCACAAGTCTCTCGTTCACCAAGTGGCAAGTGCAATGTCATGGACTGATCTAGCCACAACTGTACTTCACCTGTAGCTACTGCAGACCTCTCTCTTCTTTCTTCTCTTCCCATCCTTTCTTTCATGTTTTTTTTGTAATCTCTAAAGAAGATGTTTTTAACTTTGAATTCAAGTTGACTCAAGAGATGTGTCTAGGCATGCTGTAAAGATTGTTTTACTGTGACATATTACAACTGCAGTCTGCAGTGCTTAACATTATTTTAAGCGTTCAGGTTGCTGGTCAAAGTGTCGTACCTTTCCTGGCTTTTAAAATCGCAGTGAAAACGTTGCAGATATTCAACTGTGTTCTTAAACAAGGCACTGGAACAGGTTGCCCAGAGAGGTTGTTGAGGCCCCATCCCTGGAGGTGTTCAAGGCCAGGCTGGATGTGGCCTTGGGCAACCTGGTCTAGTCGGAGGTGTCCCTGCCCATGGCAGGGGGGTTGGAACTCGATGATATTTGAGGTCCTTTCCAACCTAAACCATTCTACGATTCTATGAATTAAAGGCGTGTTTCCATTTAAAAGACTAGTAAAATCCCTGCTGGTTTAAAATGTGAAGGTTTTTATACAGAGTCAACCATGGGTCCTCTATTTATGTATCAGTAACTTGAAAACACAAAATGAAGCATAGTTGAACCATCTTCTTTTAGAGCGATGGTTCTTGTCCTCATGTTGCCAGAGAACACAATCTGTGTTCCTGCTCTGGCCTGTGGGCTTAACCACAAAGAAATGAGCAGGTCCTGTGAAGTCAAGGGGTAACAAAGATATCAACGACTTTGATATGTAATTGAGTGCCCAAAGGAATCTTGTCTTTCTGTTGACAGCGTGGCTTTCAAAAGGTGGTTGAGGATAGCCCAAATAAAGCCAAACCTGAGTCAGAACTGCTTCTTTCATTATGTCTTTCACTCGAGGTAGATTTCAGGGAGGGTTTAAAGCCATGTGTCCCCAAATGCTGATGCTGGCTTCTGATAGATGTGTAGTATATAATGGACATTTGGGCTGATCTGGCAATAGTTTGATTCTCCAAATGTCCAAAGCAATAGAAGAAGGGTTTCTTTGGTTGTTTGTTTTTTTTTCTTTTGTCATGTGGCGAGATCAGTTGTAGGTTCTGATCCTCTCATTTATCTTCTGGCAGCTCAGAAGAGGAGTTGAGTGTATTATAAACTTGTAGCAGAGGATTGCTAGCTCTGCTGGGCAGCAGGGATAAAATTGACTTTACATCAATATCAAAATACTGTCTGTACAGGTGACATGAAATGCTAACAATATGAATTTAATTTCTTCTCTTATCTTCTTCCTGCTCCCCCATTCCCCTGATATAGTCTGGTGTTTCACCGTTGTATTTGCTGCTTCTGTTTGATGGATAGCAAATACTTGCTGATTACGTAACTAATTGACAACTATGGAAGTTAGTTCTTTATTAAGCAATTTATCAAGTGATTAGGAGACCATTTATGTAGACTCTATTAACATAACACCAATAGTTGAGCACATTAGCAGGAAGAAAGTATGAGATGGTTTGAGATGCATTTTTTAAGCAAACTGTTTCATTTCCTCTGAGATTTCAAACCACAGGGGTATGATGCATTAAAACATTATTGCTTGGGGCTCCTTACACTGGATGGTCCATTGGCCAAGTGCGCATTACATTTTACACCAATCAAAGTTTATTTAAATTTAATTAAGATTCATCAGACTGATTTGCCGTGCCTGCGTTATAAATAGAGTGAGAGTGACTTGGCTTAAGTTTGGTTAACAAGAATTTAGCTTCATTGTGCACTTGCAACATCAGTAAGTGCTATTGGCACACATAAAGTTACAAGTGGATGCTTTGCACGTGACAGTGCTTGCAACCCATGTCAAACTTGTGAACAAGAGTGTCATTAAGCATTTTGTGTGTGCGGGTGTTGGGGTCAAGGAGCCAGATGGAGTGCGTGCATACATTGATTGCTTGGATCAATGTACAAATCAAAAACATGTTTGCTCACTGGCAAAGGAGACAAGCTTGAAGTGAGAGGCTTGCCAACAGGAGAGTAAATGTTTTGAGTACACAGAACTTGGTGATATGGGGAACTCCCTGGTACCCAAACCTGAACCACTGAGGTGATTCTACTGATATTTCCAATGAGGATGTTTCCCCCTAGATCACATTCCAGCCATGGTCCACAAAGAGAACAATTCAGCTTTTTTTCATTTCCCCCTCGCCCAAATATGTGTTTTTCATTTCCCTTTGCATACATGGAACTGGATGGGAACAACACAACACCCCAAGTGCCAAAAATATCTCAGTGTGGCTGTGAGAATAGAGTTACTTAAGGTACTTCAGTGTCAAAGTGAATATATTAATCCAAGCATCCTTCTGAATCAGCACAAGGGGAGGTGGTGCACGAGGAGAAAGGCCCCAAAACTTTGGAGTTAAAACTGTCGATAGAGCATTCACATTCTGCTTCCCCCCCCCTCCCCTCCTAACTGGACCAAAATTTTCCTTTTTCGTTTTTTCTTTTTGTGTTTCGGCAACACAACACTACCTAGGTCCCCACCTGAATGTTAAATATTCTTCTCAGAGGGTCAAATGAAAGTAAAGTGCCAAGAATAAGCACTGGATTGAATGTGTGGGGAAAATGCCATGCTTCGGTTGGTGCAGCGTTAATAGTTCTTTTATGCAATATATGCATAAGAATTCAAAAGGCTCTTGTGCATTATTGACATACCTCTAGCTTGGCCATCGCATGAAGAAGTAATAGAGAGGATTGTATATATTGATCTAAATATGGTTGCTTGTATTTGACAGTGGTGTGTTAGCTTTGGCTGTGCACTCACTGGTAGTCGCAAGCCAACTCCAGTCTGGAAGCTAGTGAGACATATTAGCATTTGGCAGTGCCTCTGCCAGTAAGTTGTATCTTTCCGGATTTTGGGTTGCTGGAGTATTGTTATTAATTTGAGGAGAATTTGAGCTGGGGAAGAAGTAGGCGACATAGGAGGCTTCTCTTTTTGGAGAAGGTTGCTGTTTTATCTTCTTTTGGGCAAGAAGCTTGTGGCAATTAAAGCAATTTTTTTTGCCATGTAGAACAAAGACTAAAAGATGATAATGCTATTCTTTGGGGCAGTGCAAAACAATTTCGTATGGTCTTTATTGAAATTCTGTTTGTAAGAGTTTAGAGCGTCACTTGAAAAGGTTTAATGATTTGTGGACACTACTTATCTACACGTGTAGAATATGATCTACAGGGGTGGAGATGGGGTGAATGAAAAGGCAGAGTATCACACTTTACTCCATGGTACGCTCATGATACTTTCAGGATGTAGTAAGCTAATGAAGAGGTAAAGGACCAGGTTCTCAGCTAGTGACTTTCATGAAGTTCTCTTTTCTTTAGCCAACAGAGAAAGAGCAGATTCTGGACAGAACAGCCAAAACCTGCTTTTTCTTTCAGTCATGATGCTACTCAGGAAAACTGAGAGCAGAGTTATTGGTTTTCATTCCTCTGAACCAGTTGTAAAACAAGCAGACAATATATAACAAGTAGGTAACTATGTGTTTGTTTATGTGTGTCTGTATATTTTTATATATTTGAATACATACACACACGCACACACAAATTCTTCCAATTTTTTGAAGTGCCAGAAATGTTTTCTGCAGATAAAATCCAAGTAAAGAATGTGGGCGTTAGTACTAGCCTTTCTTAAAATGTGTATGTGGAATCAGATGACTAACGAAGTAGAGAGGAACTAAAAATGATTTACTGAAAGCTAGCTCTTTGTTTTTACTTGCTTACGTCAATGTGCATGACCAACTAATGTATTAGATTGAAAAGCCTTGCTTATTCATATGTGGTGTTATTACAGACAAACTGCAATTATTAAATTTTCTAGGAGCCTATAATATAAAAGTCAGTATATACTTTTGATTCTTAATTTGTATATGCTACAACTTTCTGAAGACATTGAAAAATAGGATGCAGGTTCGGGCGAGATACGCTATTTGATAGACGTACTCTCTTTGTGCTTTCTGTCACACTGAGGATGAGCTAGTCGATTTTGTGTTGGTATGAATTGTTTATTACAGGCAAAGAAAATATACATGTTGTGCTTGTTTATATATTGCCCAGTAGGAATTTTAGAAGAAACAGATCTGCCTCTACAGCTTTTGCTGGTAGCAGCAGTGTTATGTGGTACCAGTGAGGACTAGGTAATTCACCTGCATGCTTCTGTACTAGCTGCATATCTCCATAATTACTCCCCACCTTGGCTTTAAAAGAACCCAAGTACTACAGCCTTGAAAAAGGTGCCAGGCATGTATATTTAAGGTGTAACAGATTACGGTTTCTCATCCAGTTCAGGCATTTGTATAGGACCAGTGCTTGTGTACTTGGTCCCAGAACAGCCTGATACACGGAGTGCGTGCACTTATGTATTTCCTCACAGCACGTGGAACTATTTAGCGCTCAGAAAATGGAAGTATATTAAAAATACTTTTAACATTTGCCCTTCACCACTCATAGCTGGCTTACAAACATCCACCCTTCCTAAGCAGAAGTAAAGTCTTTGTCCAGCTGATTAGCTAGGGAAAAAAAAAAAAAAAATCTCCTGGAGACCTTTGCGAGGTCATTAGTGAAGTTTTCTTTTCAGAATGTGAATACACCACCTGCCTTTCACAGCCCGGGGGAGGTGGGCACACCACAGAATAGCATCTGCATACTGCCAGACTGATCTGCTAATAGCCAAGAGAAAGAGAGAATTGATGCCAGGGGTGAAGAGAAATGCTGAAACCTTGCAAAGTGTTAAGCAGTGCTCACCTATTTATTAGACAGTTAATGCTGCCTGTAGCGTTACCAGTGGAGGATAAAAGAAGTGGGGCATGTTGCAGATTGTTAATTGGTCTTAGAGCTGCATGTTGTAATTACTAGCTCACTTTCTTCTCTACAAAGGAAAAAAATTTCCCAGAAGGGACCAAAGCTGAGACAGTTTTCATCTGCTAAAAGTCATGTTACATTTTAAATATTTCTATTCTGTTTTGCCTAAGAAAGAGAAAAATCATTTTGCTATCAGACAGATAACCTGCAAGCAGGCCCCTACCTGATTTTGACACCTTAATTGACCATCCTTTATAGGTGGTGGGGTAGAAACTGGTGATTTTCTGTGTACTTTGAAATCAGTTGTGGGGCATGTATTTGTCCCTGGGAGAATGAGGAAGGTCATTTCAACAGTCTCTGGTTTTGCTTTGCATGATAAATTGAGAGTTATGTTTCTGTGTACAGACATTGTGTAGTCTTGAAGAGTGTGCGGATGTGTTGGTAAGACCAATGGACAGAACTGCACCGACAGAACAGTGGGAGAGATGAGTGCCAAAGCCATGGGTGAAAGTACATGGTGTTTTTATATTACATGGTAACATGCAATACATATTACATTATGTATATGCTGCATCTGCAAGTTTATAACTTGTGCTCTGCCCCTTAGTTCCATCTCTGCTGAAACTTTGTTTACATCACCTACCCTAGGAATTATCCAGCAGCTTTTTTTTAATCTCTGTGTAAAGCTGCTGTATGAGAAGCATCTGGGTTTTTTTGCTGTCCCTTGTAGATTTTCCCCTCAAGGTTGTGTTACTCAGAGATCTAATACTTCATCTCCAGTCTGTGAAAACTTTCCAGACTGAAATGTCACAACCTGTCATATCTGACAAGAAGATGCAGATGTCATTCATCTCCTCTGTTACCCTGTCTTGCACAAGGCAAATGTTTAAAGGATGTATAAATGTGTGGGGAGAGATCTTCAGTTGGTGCAGATTGTCATGAACCTGGCTGACATGTTGCGCAAGCTGAACGTCTGCCTTTTTATTTGCTCTCCTCTCAGCATTTTGCAATGTCTAAGCATATACAAACACACCCTATCCAACACTATCCTTAGTTAACTGAACAAGTGAGTTATGTTTTCCTGTTGCAGTGGAATATGGAGCATGCAACAATACCAATGCTGTTTGTATCTGTCCTGGTATAAGTGCAAATGACATTTTTCAAATAGTTACGTATGTGTAACATGGTAATGTTTTAAAAAATACTTCCACAAGGAAGTTGTTAAAGTCAACTTGCTGGAAATACACAAGGTAATCTGTTTTTTTTTTGTGTGTGTGTGTGTGATTTTTATTGAGGATGGGTAATTTTAAGTTGACTGTGAATTGACTTTTAAAATCTTAACCTTCCTGTAGGAATAAGTTCTTTCTCTTTCCTCTGAGAGCTTCCATTTCATCATTATGGCCTCGCAGTTTGGTCCTCTCTGAGTATCCAGTTTGTGCAAGCTATAGCTTCTTTGTCCAGGCACACCTTTGCAGTTGTGTTCCCATTTATTCCATGCTTTGCGGGCTAAAGACAAAAATGATTGCAACGTTAAATAGGTTAAATTGGTAACTGTTTTCTTTGACTCCTTATTCTTGGGAAACGTCCACTCCAGTAAACTGATACACAATAGTAAGAAGGACAATGGTTGGTATTTCTGCTATCTGCCAGTTAACACAATATTTTGCCAGGTATCATCTAGGTAAAGATTTCACTCTTAGTTTAAATGAGAAGTAGTTTATTTCCTTTTTCAGGCCTATCTGCTTGCTGCAGATTGATTGTAACAGGTTAGCAAGCAGTTGTTGTAAAACTAGATTCCTTGATGCCGATGGACATATTTAGGGCGGACTGGGGGGAGATAAAAAGGGCATGACTATCTCATCCCCATTGGTACCGTTAAGAGCAGTATGCGTTCTTGTCACATGAAGAGGGAGTTGGTTTGCAGCCCTCCCTCCTCATAATGATTGTTTCCTCCAGCCGTGATTTGTGCCTGCAATATGGAAAAGACAGATCTAGCCTACACTTCTGCTTTTCCCCCGTCTATCCCTGCCATTTGTGTTCCCCAAGCAGGCACAAGAACCTCCTCCACCAGCCCCAGCTCAGCTTTCCCCCCTGCTGGTGGAGCAGATTTACCTCCCACACCAGCAGCAACTTTGGCTACCCCTCCAGCTTTGCTGGCATTTAGGGTAGAGGCGGGTAGAACATATTGAAATAAACTTTTGGCTCAGTTTAATGGTAGTGTCACATTACGGCCCTTATGGCTGTATTATATGGCCTTATAGCAGCTTCAAGGGGAAAACATTCTTTCCGTTATGCGGGGTTTGGTGTTTTTTTTTTCCTTTTTTTCATATCTAGAAATAAATGGAGATGTATGTTGGAATTAGTTCTTCCTTCGTCAGAAGGCTTGTCTGCATCTAAGGACTCAGTGCATAAATACTTCTTGCTTGCTAAAGTAAGGACAGTGCCTTGAAAATAGTTTATTTGGAATTTCCTTCCTAGCTTATCTGACAACTTAGCATGGTAGCGTTTGGTTGCTAGAACGCACACTTCTCTAAGAGGCAGGACAAGCTTCCAACTGTGCATGCAGAAAGCATTTGAATTTGAATTTCAATTAATTCACGTACAGCATGAAATAAAAATGTCATGTTTGGAGGAGGGTTATTGTTGTTTATGCAGTTTTGCTGGAAGACTCGCAGAATAAATGATTGGCTTGTACTACAGCGCAGTATTAGAACAAGAAGTGATTGTATTATTAGCTGACAAGTCATGAGTGGCCTGGATGCTTTAGTTTGCTCCGTGTAAAACTGCTTTGAAGATTACGGGTCTGTCTGTTATGTCTCTCATCCTTTTTAACATCATATTCAGGTAGCTGTTACAACATTACTTGCCCTGTGATAATTCATTGAGCTATCAGCTACAAATATTTGTTCAGCCTAAGGAGGCCAGGCAGGCGTAAGAGAAAAAAGGTCAGATCATAAGGGAGAATATTCTGTGGCCTGAGTTTTTGAGTAAATTAGTATTTTACTTTTGTTCATAAAGGAATTGCAGTCGGAGCTGTATCGATTAGTCTGTGTCTGGGTGCACGTGCTCTTGATTGCTCGGCAGCCAGACTCCACTTTGATTTTTGGATTGGCAGAAGTAATAATGCCGGAAGGCCCAAGTACAAGAGAATAAGTGGCCCCCAAAGGGCTTTGCTGCTACTAAACATCAGCAGAAACAGCTATGCATCCAGGCAGGCACAGCTTGCTCTAAGTGAAAGCGCTCGTTGACAGCACAAGGTATAAGACTGATAAGGGATTTTCTCATTAAAATGTTGTTGCTTTATGTTTTGAGCTGAAAAAGTTATCTTTATTCAAAACTGAAAACTGTAAAGAGAGCCTGGTCGATTTCTGAGAAAATTTTTATGATAAATTTCTCCAGAAATGTCTGGTTTATCCATCTTGACACTTTTTGATGTGAAATGTTTTGATTTTTTTCAGTGTTAGCCATATGGGGGGTGAAATATCACATTTCTAAAACATCATGAAGAAAAACTTTTAAAAACTAACTTTATTATGAATTGAAGGACAGATTTTATGCCACAGTTTGGAGGAGCGGCCCAAGAGAAATAGTAGTGTGTCAGTACTCATCTGGTTGGACTAGATGACCTCTTGAGATCCCGTCCATCCTGAATGACTTTATCATCCTATATGAGAGCGTATGAGGACAAGGCTTCTTTTCTGCTTCTGTGCATTCTTGGATCTTACTGGGATGGTCTCAAGGAGTTGCTGTAAAATGCTGTCATCTGACTCAGAGTACTGTAACATTATACCAAAGTATCAGATGCTTTGATGTAAAAGAGCAAACAAAAGAGCTGGGCAGCAGAAGAGAGAATTCTGTCAAACTTGAATGAGAAAGGGAGGACATCCTTTGAGACTTCAGGTGTATTGTGTATTAATGACTTTGGGAAGATTCACATCCATCTGCTTGGGGGCTGAGGTTCCTAGACAAAAGAGATAAGGTCCAGGTATTAGAGAAGATTTAGTTCTGCAGCTGAGCCTTTTGTAAGATGTGAATGAATCAAAAGAGCTACACTTAATATCTTTAAAGATGGAAAAGAATCGTAGCTTTAAAAAAAAAGTGGAAAATAAAAATTGCTGTTTACAGATCAGTTAATTGAGATATAAGTATGGTATTCAGTTTTTCCCTCTAGCACGTCCTTATTTGATTGATTTGACTAAACCGTCCTTACTTACGAAATACAACAATATGTCGTCCCATATTCTGACCGGATTTCCCATTGACTACACCATAGAATTGTACATACAGGAATTGCCCAAGGGTCTTCCCTTCTCACTGCACCAGCACACTGAAAATATTGTTTAGTTTTGCTTTTTACCGCAGTTTTGAAAAGTCCATTTGAGGCCTTTGTTTTTGCTGATGACCTATGTAATTTAAAATCCCCCAGGTTCCAAACTTGTAAGAGTTGGAGGCTGTTTGGCTCTTAGGGAGCAGGAAAACCAGCACTTTTTATGATGATATGATAGTATTAGTGAAAAATACCCAGAGATCGGTGAATCCCTGATGTGTATGATATCACTTAAACCACTTATAACTCCTCCTCCCTTTGGGTTAGATGATCTCTATATTTTGTTAGGTTAGGGTTGGTATTTTTTGTCACAAATTCAGTTAGGTGATCTGCAAGGATACTGCCTTGTCAATCTGTTTGCTCCTCCGTGGACCAAAAATATTTGTAAAAATTGAACTTAACAGGGGGTAGGTGGGGGAAATGTTCTTTTTTGCCTGACGAACGAATGTGTGAAGTTCATCTCCAGAGCTTTCACATGGAGGAAAATTGGTGTATTCTTTTGAGGTTCATCCTTGAGATGTCCTTTTAAGAGGAGCGGATGTTCTAAAATCCATTGATACTGCTGGCAGCTGAAAACTTAATAAAAAAAGATTTAGTGATTTTTAATTGAACTAAATGCGTTGTCCTACACACAAGATGTTATTTGAACTTGTAGAAGCAAGGACAATAAATAATGACAGTGATGCATAATGACACATTAGTAAATTTATGGTGGCACCCACTCCTTGCTAGGCGCTTACCACACAGTCTCAAATGACAATCAGATTCTCTGAAGACCTTGCGGTGTAAAAATAGATACATGAGCAATCTACTAACAGGATGCCATCCTCTAAAAAAATTCCAGAAAACGAGCCCTTAGTGGCTTACAGGTATATTTATGCATGTTGAGAGTGCATCTTTGGTAGCTTTTGAATTCAAGGCATGTAAGCCTTCATTATGAGAAAAAAAATAAGAAAGATATATGCAGTAAATTGAGATACACCAAACTGGCCATAAGAAAGCCTGTCCAAACTAATCTTCCAATATATCTGTATTTCACCTCAGGCTTTGCTTCTGGCATTCAACATCAGCTAGGCAAAGTCTTTGGTCACATTAATTTTTCAAACCTTTTAGTTGGTTGGGCAAGTTGAGGAATGGAAAGGAAATCTTCAAAAGCTTGGGTAAAAGAAGTACTATAGGAGTTTGTGTTAAATGTATCGTCTTTAGTTCTTGATTTATCCATGAGCTTTTTCTTTCATAGAGAAAATGTCTACAGAGGAGGGTTTCTGTCACACCAATAGTCAGTTGGGCTGGAGGCTCAGGCTACAGGGGACAGGAGGGATTGAAGATAGGAAGTATTGTGGGATTTTTAGCAATTCTCATAGAACAGGAAAGCCATTTTTCCTAATTTACCAAAGTTGTGCTCAAGTGTCTTAATTTGACTTTGTGTAGAGTATAATATTAAACATGTGCTATTTTAAGCATCATTTAAAACCATTCATCAAACTGGGGAAAAAAATGAGCTGAAAACATGGATTTATAATAATGGCATATTGGACCAAGACCGTGCAGTCTGTAAGACGCGAGGAGTACGTGCTTGCAAGAGCAGCAGCACTGAAAATATTGGGTGAGGATTAAAATATATCTTCCTTATCTTCTGGTATGTTGCCTGAATAGGTCCATATCCCTTCGAGGGAATGTACTGTAATTCCAATAAATACCGTGTAATCTTTGGGTAATGTCTTAGTGATTTCTTTTTCCTAAAACCTGTCACAATGAAAAGGGAGGAGGGAGAGGGATCATCTTCTGTTGCTAAAACACCCATGTGAGTGCTGGGCCCCACATGCTGCCTTGGCACAGGACCAAGGTGATTACTGCCATGAGAGTTTCAGGAACGTTTCAGCCGAAGGCTCCAGCAATACGTCATTCTCTGAGGACGAGTTGTGCTAGCTAAAATGGTCCCTGAACCCAGCAGTTTGTTTTCTTTCCTTGCAGGGCTTTTCCTTTCCTTCAAGCCGCTGCCTGGCCTGGCCTGGCCTGGCCTGGCCTGGCTGAAATGTGCGTGCCACTTTGTCAACTAGCCCAAGCTGGTGGATCTGGGTTAAGGTCCAGACACCCACAAACTTGTGCTGGCAGACCCAGGGGGAAGAGCAGGAGGTACCCTGTGCAGGGGGAAGGCCGAGCTTTGCCTTGGAACTAATAAGAATAACATGATCTTGACTTTTTTTTTTTTTTTAAAGTATTTTGACCCCTGCTGCTGAAAAGAGCCAGACACTCCTCTTCGTGATTTCCCCAGGTGCATGGGCTACCTTTTCTGTCTGTACTGGCACACAATAGTATGACATGACAGACCTGCAGCCAGCCTGATTTCCAGAACTACGTGTCACAGCTTCTGCTAGTGCTTTATCTTCTCTGCACATCACTAAATGCTCTGCTTTTGCATCCGAGGATGTCTTAGAGCTTTGGCAATCTTATGTTAACCTTCATTTGAGGAGGGGGATTTAGAAGTAGCTGTTTTAATGTCAGTATTTGTAGTTACAGTGGGACTTCCTTTTAAGAAAGCTTCCAAATTCACCGTACTTAAGTGTACAGCTTTTGTGCATCTCTACTGCCACTCCCTGCTCTTCAGAATTGGCCTGTGACTTTGCTCCTCTGTCCTTGATTTTTTTTTTTATCTCGTTTTTTCTAATGGCAGTTGTTGCTGATTTTTCTGCGCCAGAAAGTTGAGAAGACTGATCTTCTGCGGCACTATAATGCTTGTCAGCTCTTTGCAATCCTGAGTTTTAATGAACAGTTTAGTTCCTTGCCTTTGAGCTTCTGCCTCTGCTGTTTTGCTGCTGTGCTGGAGCTTTCCCTGTATAAGCAAGGGAGTGCCTGGCAGAAAGACAGGATTTCTGTCTTTCCTGCCTGAATAATTCCCTCTGACTGTGTTTATCCAGCCCCCTCCTTGTCATACTTTCTTTGCCTTCTTAAGAAAGCCTAAGAGAAATGCCACATCCCTAGGCCCCTCTATACTCATTTGTGTATTGATATTATGTATATCATCTGTATTATAACAGCAGCACTTAGCACTTGCATAATCTTGCTCCCCTGCATCATCACTGTAATCATTTATGCATCTGTTTTATAACAGGAGCGGGTCAGATTCTGGGATGGAGCAGAGGAGTTCTGGCTCTCCACTGCATTTGCTGGTTTGACTAGCACTCGTCATCACTCTTTGGTGTTTATTGTATGTAGCGTTTTATGTGTCAAAACACCAGGAGCCAAAGTCTTGTGGACTTGAAGACTCCCTTTTGTTCCTTTGATTTTTGCGGAGTCAGCGCAAAATGTGGAATCAGCAGAAAAGGTTGCCCAGCTTCAGGAAGGGGCAGCACAGCTGGATTTAGGTTCATTCTCTCTCTAATCATTTTAGGCAAGGTGAGCAAGTGGTGTTTATACTCAGGAATGAGGAAAGCTGAGACCTAGTGCTGAAATTACCTCGCTGAGCCACAGATTGTGGGGTGACTTGAGACCTGGCGAGTTCCTGACTGTCCTCTGCTCGCCCCTCCAGACTCCTGCTGCACTGCAGATAAGCCTGGGAGACTTGAAGGCCCTCTTTCCTAATCTGAGGGTTGACAAACTACTGGCAGAGGGAGCATTTCCTCACAGGTTTCTGTATTAGGGAGCCATTTGGATGCTAGCTGCAGCAAGCAGAGATTCTACGGAGACAGTGTGAGAAATGTCTGTGTTAAAGAGGTCAAAGAGCTGCATCATCTGTAGTCATTACTGCACAGCGCTGTGCAGGGAGTGCAGCGCCAAAGCCGGCACCCTGGAGGAGCATCTCTGGGTGGAGCTCTCTTCCTCCTACATCACTCTCTGCTTTTTCTCAGTGTTGACCTAGTTTATTAGTGTTAATTTTATTAGTGCATCTGCTTCATTTTTGTGATTATTAAATGCTTTTGGGGCTTCATAATTTGATTATTTCAGTGCCTTTCTCGATATAATTGAAGCCCGAATGAATGTAGCCTGAAAACATACTTTATTCTAACTTGATAAATCTTATACAGCTAAACTAATTTATGTTAATACTTTTTTCTTTTTTGCAACCTTGTGCTTATGTAATTTGTTTAGTGGTGAATTTTTTTTTTTCTTTTTACCCAGAGTGCTTGAAACCGTGGCATATCTCTCTACTAGGTCTCTTTCCGTCTTAAAGTTTTAAACACTTCATGTTTAGGGTCTTATATAACATATCCCATCTCTGTAATAGGAGGTTGACAATCCAATTAGACATCCGTTGATTGTCCCCATCCATTCATTTGCATCGTTGCCTCCTGCTGTGCTAGCTTCTCTTACGGTACCTTTTTATGTCTGCCCTTTCCCGTTATTGCTAGTTCATCTCATCTCAGGTGCTATGATACTTTCCTCATTCCCTGTCTGTGCCACAACTTTCAGAGCCTTTCATTTTCTGCTGCTTTTTTTTTTTCTTTTCTTTATCTTTCATGGCTGGTCTGAACTAGAATTGCTTTCCCATAGTACTGGGGGAAAGTTTCCAGTGCCAGAAATGAGAAGCTTCAGACCCACTTCCCCACAAAAAAATGATCTGAACTCCTCACATTCTTGTGCAGGTCATTTTGGGGCCTTGCTTAGCTTGTTTGCTCTGAGATGAGTCTGAGAAGTGTAGCAAGATCCTACTTTTCTACTTAACAAGAGTCATATATGCTCACTGTGTGGGTGAGGAAGTAAGAGGACTAACGCATCATTTACCTCCTGTAGGGTGCTGGCAACGTGCAAGCAACGCTCATCTCAAGAAGAGAGCTTTGACTTCCACTTTCTTTGAACAGGAGGGAAGTGAAAGCAAGGTTGGGTTGGCGAGCATCTCCCCATGGAGGTCTGGGGGTCCTGCCAGAATCCACTGTGAGCCCCAGGGGATCAGGACCTCCTGGGTTAAAAGGCACGAAGTTGTTGCTGGTTCACCATGAGGCAACTGACAAGTTCTTTGGACCCTTGAGCAAAGTCTTGCTGGAGATTTAGTCCTAAAAATGTAACGGCTCATTTTTCTAAGCCTACATCTCTAATAGTGGTTTTGTGGTAGTTTAACTGGCTTGTCATAGGTATATAGCATATCTCTCCATAGATCATTGGAATAATTCTATTGCAGTTAGGAAGGATTTAAATCACTGCTCAGCTGAGGGCCTATTCTGACATCCTCGATGGTAGCTTGCAGAGTTTTATAGCACTCTGACTTGGCAGAATAATGTAGATTACTCTAGAATGTGCTGTAGAACTTCCATCAGGAAACCGGGAAAACCTGATATCTGATTGGACAAGGAGTAGCATAGGTGGTAGAAGTGAAGAACTCCAATGCCCCAGAGAATTTCAATTACTACTTTGGATCAAGTGCAATGTACAAAACTACAGCATCCAATCGTCTGTGGTGTGGCATTTGTAATCTGCGTAATCAAAAATCACAGACTTGATTGTATTTGTTTTCTTTCCTCAGTGTGAATTCAAGCACTGAAGGAGTAACAGTATGTTATGGCGCAAAAAGGGCTTGAAACCTTGCCAGAGATCTACTGTAATTAAAAATGGAATTGGAAATATCAATATCTTTTCTGTTTGTTGTACTGATGCCTCTCAATTTTTCGATAAATATCAGGGTTGTGACAAATAAGGAGCCAGGGGAGTCAGTGGCTCAGGGGATTAGTAGTTGGGTCCAGGGCCTTTCACCTTCAGGTCACCATTCTGCGTCTGGCCCAGATTGGTAGTGGCCAAAAATCACTGTCTGGTTGCTGCTCAGTGATCTGTGCAAAATGGATTTATATTTCCAGGCTAGGTATATCACCAGCCCCCTGGGAACAATTGGCAGTAATTGATACCCTTGATTTTTTTCCTTAGAGAGGCCAAAACCAAATCAAGCCCTTGCTTGTAGAAGTACCACCCCAAGAACAGAGTGATGCCAGAAGCTCTCATCGTGCCTGTCTCAGGTGCTCTCTGCAATACGCAAGTGGTCTTGGTGAAGGGAATTTGTCAGCCGAATACCTTTTATTAATAATATTGGTACATTTAAAATATGTTCATAAACAATCTGATGCAGAAAAAATAGAAAACATTCCACATCAAGCTTCACCAAGTAGGAAACTTTGATCACGTCCTTACTTATTATGCTGTAAAACTTCAAGGAAAAAAAAAAAAGAAATATTCAAGTATTAAAATAGTATAGTGCACAGGTGGGTAGGATATACAAATGTTTAATGCACAAATGTTCTAAAGTTGTCTGGATTTATGTTTTTAATTTTGAGATATGGCCACTGAAATTTCAGTTTGAGTGAACCCGTGTTAGTTCTCTCCTGAAGTACTTGCCAAACACCTTTGTGAAATGAAGTGATTGCACTTACAGGACAAGGAAAGATGTTTCTTTTTCAGTTTAAGGAAGCATTTGGCATACAACGCTTCAAGCATTCACTACATGGTATGTGTACTGAGTTGCACCTAGAAAACAAGGAGAGGAAAACGTTATTTTTGGTCACATGAAGAAAGGAAGCAATTTATATAGTGGTTTCTGTATAGTGGTTTCTCTTTGTGGCAGAGATGTTGCAGACAGTTGGCGGAGATGATAGGTTGCCTAGAGTAAAATGGAGCACTCTGTCCATGTTGGCAAAGTAGATGGTGGTCGTGTCTTATGGAGATGCTACCTGTGGTTTCACATTTTGCAAGAAGTTTTATAAGGCAGCAAGAGCGAGGCACACAAGAGAGGTGGAGACTGGATCCAGTCATATTACATAGATCAAGTTTTGAAAGATCAGTGGACTTTTTACCTGGTAGTAATTGAACCCTCTAATTCCAGTGGAGAAGGTTTGGCTTGTTTTGTATAGCTTGAGCTTCCTATATGGTCTGTAAACCATAACAGTGATATATAGTATTTGTGGTTTTCCTGGTTTGAGCAACACAGGACTAATTTATCTTCTAATGTGTGGGAAAACTGCACTTTTAGAAGACTCTAGTGTCTGAATTTGTGAAAATATTTACTTTATAGCCAGCTATGGTGTCGGGTTTCAAGGCCTCGGTGGTTTTTGAGGTCACCAGGTGCAGGGAGGAGGAGGAGTGAGACCTGGGCACTTAACCCAAGTTGGCCAACAGGATTATTTTATACCACGAACGTTACATTCAATATGAATTAGAAAGTTTGCTGTGAAATTCTCTCTCTCCCTTGACGGCGGCGATCCAGAGAGCTTCTTTCCCCTGGTGCTGGACCCCTGAAGCTTTCTCTTCCTCCTGAAGCCATAGCACTGGCAGTGTCCAACATTTGCTATCCATTGCTGGGAGTGCATGGCTTCCCACTGATAGAATTGGCTGAGAATAGTCCTTTTATATTTTATATTGCTATTGGGATCAATATTGGTTCTTTAGTGTTATTAATGTTAATTATGTAGTCTTACTCTATTAAACCTGTTTGTATTTCAATCCCCAGGTTTCCTTGTTTTTTTTCTCGATTCTCATTCCTGGGTGGGGAGGGGTCATTGGGTGATAGATAATTGTCAAAGACGACAGACAGGTTGCACCTGATGCAATACCCAAGTAGATTTTAGATCCCAACAAATTGGCCTGGAATTTTCCTGTATAGGTGGAAATAGGAAAGAAAATATCTCCTAATTATCTCCCTGAAATACAGAGTAAAAATATCTGAGTGATGAGGACAAGGAACTGTGGGGTTTTTTTCTTCATAATGTTAATAATAATGCCATATTGCATTTCTGCCAGTTAAAAGCTTATTAAGCTGCTATCATGGTAAATAGGTTATTAACATTGAAAATGAATGTCACTAGCGTCATTGAAAATTCTTTCAATTCCCTTAATATCTCTTAAATGCTCAGCATAATGTACCAATCTGTCTAAGTTTTGGATCCGAGGAATTATATGTTCTTAAAAAAAATTCAGAAAACTTTTTTTTTTGTCACTACATTGTCCGTTTCCCAAGAATAGAGAATTAGTAAACATTTTAATGCAGTATTTAGAAATCTGTCCACCCAGTAATTTGTTTCACGATGCTGCATTTGGAATCAAATTACTTTTCTTCCTTCTATTTCCCTATACCCTGTCAAAGTTGACTCCAATTGAGAAATAATATGCTGAATTACTGCAGCTTGGTTTTCAAAGAACAATTTTACTGTTTTTCTGATTATTTTTTTTTTCCAGGGTTGTAAGCAGTTAAAACTACTATCAGAATGACATCCAGAAATTCTTGTGTTCTTGATGAAGATAATAGTCATGTTTAGTAACAGAAGGATCAAAGATAATCTTGAATGTACCTATTCAATTTGCGTGCATGGAAAACAGCAGTAATTCTATGAAGTTTATGGATTTTAACCCTCAGCAGAAGCAGCTCCAAAGCAAAAAACTGAAACGTAAAACACTGAATACTTAACTTTTTAGTTTAGCTTCATTTTGAAATATTTATTTTAGATTTTTTTCTACCTTTCCATGCAGAGAAATCAGCAAAGCTACAAAAATAAGCAAAAAGGTTTTTTGCATAATCCTTTCAGATCTTAAAATGCTCTCTAAGTACAAGGGTTGTTTTTTCTTAAATTGCTGATTGTGGCTGTGTTTTGGCAGTGTTGAAGCTGTTTAACAGGACATGTCAATGGTGTGGGATAAACGCAGAATGACGAAAGGATAAAGCAGAAGGTAATGCTGCAAAAGTGAATTTTTCTTTATACTATTCTGACTTTTTTTGAAATGCGCCATCTTTAAAGGACACAAACGGTACTTTGATTTGTAGCTCATCTAAGTTATGGCATCTTCAATATCCTGTGAACCATTATTAGATAATTTTTAACATATATAGCAAGAGTGAAAAACATTACCCATGAAATAGCACAAAAACTGTAGCAGTGTTGTGGGTAGAGAGTCAGGAAGTCTTGGATCTGCTGTTGCCTTCTTGTGTGACTATGTCTATGTCATTTAGGGCAAGTTGTCCTGAGGTATGTGAGTGTTGTGTTGCTCTGTGCCTAATGGACTCGGTTCCCTGGAGCTGTGGGAGCCGTTTTGCTCCTGTAAAGAGAGGGAAATTTGGAAAATTCTTAGGCACTTTTTAAAAGCTGAGGATGATGGAGCACCAAGAGCTAAATGGTCCTTTGTGGCCTGTCCAGTAGTACACAGGCACATAGAAAGGGCCTGACTGTCTTTGTGGAGCATGTGTTATATTGCTTTATGACTCAATTCTTCATCTGAAAACTGGGATTAAGAATGCTTCTTTCCTCTCATCTATTTAGGCTGTAACCTCCTTGGAGTGCTTAGTGTTTGTTTATGGGAGTGCTCAGGAAGATGGGTCTGCAGTCCCATATGGGACATCTCTTTCAACCAGGCCGTTGCAGTAATAAAGACAATAAGAACTGCCTGCAGTATCTGGATTTTCTTGAACATTTTTTTAGCAAAGTATATGTAATATTTACTTTAGATGGTCTGAGAGTTGGAGCAGCAGGGAAGGTAATGTCTGGGCTCACATGAGAGCCATTTAGCATTTTCTTGAGACCTGCCTCAAGCAACTAAGTTGCACTGTCACATATGTGTGCTTAAAGTCCATTTTCTTGGGAAAAAATTCCAGTGACGGGCCTCTGGAAGAGGCACGGGGCTCTTATTTCAGCCACTTCTTTGAAGTGATGTCTGTGGCATGATCTGGAGTAGCTTCACAGCTCTGTGTGTTTTTGTGTATTGCTCTTTGCTCCCCTCTCCGTTTGCCAAGTGTGCTATTTAGCCAACTCTAATATTTTCAAAACCTCCATTCAGTGCAGAGAACTCTGGCACTGCTAGCTTCTTATTTCAAACCTGAAAAAGTTGAGTGTGTTTTTAATACTAAATTTCATATAGCTTCCACATGCTTATTTTTAATTTATGTCAAATGTTTCTGAATTTGCTCACTACTGAAAATTGGTACTGAAAAATTCACTTTTGAATTTGGAGGAAACTTGTCAATTGAAGCTTAATGCCTGGGTCATACAACTGCTTCCAGCCCCTTGCTGTGATTTCGTTCTCACCAGAATCAGCGCTAGTTGTAGTCAAAGACATCACAGATGATGCCAAGCATTTTAAAAAAAGATGCTTTAAAATGGTCGGTGTGGAGTTGGTTTTCTTTGGTTCTGCTTCTAAGCCATATTTCTACATTGCCACAAGAGTTAAAGGTTACTTTTTAAACCTCTGAAAGCTGTAGATTCTCTTGTCAGAATCTGGGGGATAAAAACCAAACAAGTCTGCTAAATATGGAAAGACTTGATGAAACTAAGTGAGCTGCCAGTATAGAAAACCATTTTCTTTTTTTCTGGATTAGAGATTTGAAACAGCCTAGTTCTTACTCTACTGAAATGTTTCTAGAACTAGGATCTATTCGTCCTAGATCTCTGCTGCTTAGAAGCAAAGCTCAATCCCAAGAATAAAAGCTGTGAAGGAGTAAAGCCAGAGCCATATACATGAAACTGTGTGTACCTGCTGCAAGATGTGTTTTGACATGTGCCCTGCATCTGAAATTGTCATTCTGGGCTATGGTTACAGTAAAAAAGGACAAGGAATGTGTTGTAGGGAGGATTTAACAAGCAGGCTCCCTGTAACTTCCCAGTACAAAGAAGGTTGCCAGCTCTAGGTGGACAGTTTGAGCAGGTAAGAAGTAAAGAATTTGCTAAACACAGAGGGGCTGTTTCATTTGAAATGATGAATTGTGTCTTTTCAGAGGATTATTTTGATTTTTTTTCTTCCCATTCTTATTCTCTCCCCTCAGAAATGAAGGGACTGAGGTTTCCTCATTTGGATCTGCCTGTTCTGGAGTTTTCTTTCTTCTTAATTGAAGAGATTCAAAACTACCAACTGCTACAGAAAGGGATCTTCTTAACTCCTTAATGACTTAGATTTATGTAGCTGTTGAGCAGACTGCAATAGTCGTCTTATCTCTCAGATAAAGAATGCACAGTAGCTGCTGTTTGTTTGTCTTGCTGTGCTAGATTGGGCTTTGTCTTGGTGATGAGTGAAACCAAGTTTGAGACAGACTGCGCTCTTCACTCCCATTTTTGTAGTTCTTGTGAGCAGGTCTTTGTCTTTTTGTAGCCCAGAACTCCTGTGTGTAATAATGATACAAAGTGGTAGGTGCAACTTTCAGTTTACTGGATGGTGTGCTTTATTAAAGCATTGTCACAAGCAAAAGAAGTTACCTTTGTACTGGCAAGGGACTGGAGTTGCAAAGAAACCCCCAGACTGAAGAAAGCCCACATACAGTATTTATATTTTGTAACTAAATTCAGGAAACGGTGAAAAGGAAAACTGAGTTCTAATGCCCATACTTTAATTTTTAAAAAGTTTGTGTTAATAAAACTATCGGAATGTGTAATGCAAACTGTTATCCTGCAAACTCTTCCTGAACCTGAATCGCAGAGTGATACAACTGAGTTTTTCCTAGCTACTGTTCAGCCAGCTTCTTGAAGAATGGTAAATGAGAAGAAAAGAGTGCTGGAGGAATTAGCACTTCAGGGTCTCCTTTCATTCATCAAAGAGATGTATTTTCAAGCTTAATATAGTTTCACACATGCTGCCATCAGCAAAATCATTACATTAAGAGCTTTCCAAAGTTAGTAGGGAATTAAGGAAGGCATGCTCTGAAACTCCAAAGACAATCATAAAAATGTCAAAGATTTCTTTTGATCTTCTATTTGTTTTCCACAGTTCTTTCAATAAAGGCATAAATCATCAACTATAACCAGAACAAGGCATGGTTTTCCAAAGCAGTGTTCATCAGCAAGAATGCTTGCCAGAATAAGCCCTCAGCTTTAGGAGTACAGGAGAAATCTTGTTCTGACACCAAAAGATGAAGTTGAGTTGCCAGACAGAATTAAGTCTGTTTTATTGTTTCACCTATTTGCAATTCTGCTTCTTCCTATTCCAGTGTTTCTATGTTTACCTAGAGAGCATAGATTATTCTCTTTATTAATCTTTGTATTTTTATCTCTCCTGATTTCTACGTGAATTGACCAACTAGCAATTCCAAGTGGCTTGTTCTTCACAGTGGGCTAGTGTACTTTTGGGATGTCTCCTTGATGCAGCCCAAGTTGTGGTGATTTCTTGTATTGGTAGGCATGCCTTCTGCCAAACTGCTGAGAGCAATTTAGGATGTTAATATGTGATGTCATATTTGTGAAGAAAAAAATTCTACCAGTAAGCAATAATCACGCCCTCTTTCTCAACCTTCATGCTGGAAGAAGACCGCTTCTGGTTTTGAATGTTCCATGCTTGTCACAGGCAGTGTCAAGTGCTGACTTTCTTCATTGTAGCCTGTCTTGCATTTTCTGTGTTGGCTGTATAGTGTATTATGAAAAAATAAGTAACCTTGGCAAAGTGAGTCTTATGTTACATTCCTGACAGGTGTTGAGTTTAGGAAATATGTGAAACATCCTTTGACTGAAGAACTACCACGAATCTGTCTAGGGCCATCTTTTGGTTTTATGTGACTGCTAGCTCAGTCTCATTATACAAGGAGTGCTATGCCAAGAGCCGTCCCAGGTGATAAGATTAGATTAGGTGTAGCTACAGACCAAAGACCAGGGATATTTCAGGTTGGGTTAATCTAGGAAGGAGTAAAGAGTGCCATCCGGCCCCATGTGCAGCAAAATCCTCTTGAGAAACGCAGCACTTCGTTTTGTTTGAAATGCACACAAGATCTTTGAGAGAAAGGATGAGGTGAGTTCCAGGAGAGACAGAGAAAGATACAGTTTGCATCTTGGGGTGTCTGTTTATTATCCAAAAGTTGGGTGGACAACATGCTGTCTGTGAGCCAGCAATGCACCCTTGCTGCAGAGAGGGCCAACAGCTTCCTGGGCTGCATTCAAAAGGGTTTTGCCAGCAGGTCAAGGTATATGATCCTTGTTCTCTGCTCAGCACTGGTGAGACACACCTGGAGATTTTTGTCCTGTCCTGGGCTCCCTAGTACAAGAGAGAGATGGACATGCTGGTGTATGTCAAGCGAAGGGCCATAGAAGTGATTAAGTACTTGGAGCACCTGTCATATGCGGGGAGGCCCTTGAGAAGACAGAATGCTCAGGGGGACCTTCTCAGTGCATATAAATACCTCTTCTGATGGGGAAGAGTAGAGAAGACAGAGCCAGACTTTTCTCAGTAGTTCCCAGGACAGCAGGAGACACAGTGGGCCCAAACTGAAATACAGGAAATTCCATTTCAACGTAAGAGAAGCTTTTTTTACTGTGAGGGTGGTTGAACACTAGAACAGCTTCCCTGGGGGCGTTGTGATGTCTCCATCCTTGGAGATACTAAAATCCCAACTATACGACATGGTCCTGAGTATCCTGTTCTAATTGACCCTGGTTTGAGCAGGAAGGGTTGGACCAGACAATCTCCAGAGGTCTCTTCCCACTACAGCCGTTCTGTGAAGAAGACAGTATTGAGGAATAGAGGATATCTGTTTAATACTTTTCACTTGGGAATATCTGCAATAGGAAGGGACCCCCAGGACATGGGTGATCTGTCTGCTCGCAGAGGGGCTCTTTAGGAGTTATTTGAACTCTGACTTTTTCAGCACTCCCAGATTTCTAATTTTATTCAGTCAAATTGCATTGTCTTAGTTTCAGGCTCGGAAGTGGTTTGACTGGAAGATGTTTAACCACCATCCTCAATTTTGCAAGATGTATTTCTGGAGGTAAAGATGGGTGATACTAGCAGGAAAAAAGTTGATAGTATCAGGGGAAAAAATGAAAAGAAAAAAGAAGGGCGACCCGTTTCTCTACTGCCCTTGAAAGAAGCAGCTTAGTGGAGTGCTGGCCCACACTGTGGCAATTAACTTATAGCAACTATTAAGGGTTAAGATTTTAGTAGAGGACCAGATAAGGATAGTTGTTCAAAGTAACCTATCACTTTGGCACAGTTTTATTTGATTTTTATCCGTCTCTATAATTAAAAATGGCAGTCATAATTTACAACAGAGTAAATTCTGAGGGCTACCAGTTCTTTTGCTCCTAAATGATAGTTCCTGGCATTGGGAAGGTGTTTCTCCATTATGTACTGAGGAATACTTAGGCAGACCTGCTGTAGTGCACATAGCTGGCAGTGGGAGTGCAAGGGACCTTCAAATGTGACAGGTCTCATCATTTCTATCCAGTTGACGAGTGATTTAAACAGCACTTTGTCAGGACTAGAAATTAAGCACTTAGGCAATGTTAATAAGAAAGCATGAAAATGCCTTGGATGTTTTGTCCTCTACTTTCAGAGAAGGCAACACAGCATGGATATTTGGTGGAAAAAAAGAGACAGACGTTATATCTTGATGTTAATTCGCTAATTTATTTTTTTTCCTTATCTTTCTGTACCTTAGATGGCCATGCCTCTGTATTCAGAATGTTGTTAGTTACATGTTTATGATTATGCATAACTACAAAAACCGTTTCCAACTGACTCTGAAATTGATATTTCTCTTCAGGCATTTTTCTTCAGACATCATTGATAGATCAGCTGCACCGTTTCTCAGTCAATACCCAAAATTTACAGAGCTGTTTCTTTTGAATTTTTTATTGTGTCCCCCCCACGTCCAGTCCTGTTGTTAGCTAATGCTAATGAAGGCTATTTTTAGTAATTATGTTCCAAAAATGGAACAGACTACATTTAAAACCCTTTTAGAAGTTAAAAGCAAAATGGTATGAGGAAAGTCAGGCTGTAACAACAGATTATTGGCTGTGCTCTTGGTGCTGAAGAGCAGCTTTGTGGAGTAAGGCCAAGAGGCTAAATGTATATTTAAAGAATGTATGCTTTTGTATTTTTTCCTACTGAAAAAAGGCTTTGAATTTTCAACAAAGGATTTTATTTTGCAGGCTACACTCTTTAATGGTCTCTGTTCTCTGCTGCTTGAAGTTTCAGATTATCTTAAGAGCTGGTCATCTTTGAAATCTGACCTGGCTAACCTTTTTCTGTAAAATGCAGTAGTACTAACCAGTCAGAACAAAGAAACGCTTTCAAAATTTGATACTGTTGATTGACAGAATTGGTATCGTATGACAGATTTATAGGATGCTGACATAGCAAAATCATTTCTTGAATCCTACCAAAATGGCATTTGTCAGTTTTTCACATAAATATTAGCTGAAATGTGTATATAAATTAGCTACATTATAGTCTCAGGGAAAAAAAAAGCTCTGAAGGTTTCAGAAAGATTTCAATCCTCCTCTTACCAATTCTTTATATACAAAACTTGTGCATATTCTAATTAAAGCTATGTGTGCATTTATGTATTCTACTGAACATGCTCAAATTATTGGATGACTGAATGTATGGATGACCACTGAATCTGGATATTTTTCAGCTGCTGCATTTCTTACATGGTAAATGCTTCAAAGCCAGCATAATTGTGAATAGCAGGTTAACAAAAGGATCAAAATGTACTGAACTTTATACTTGGCAGGTAAGGCATATTAGTTCTAAGCTCTGTACTATGTGTACAGCCACTGCCAAGAAAAGAGCATAGACACTTTCTGTTGTACTATTAAGAGCATATTTAATTAAGACAAAATGCATAATTATGCTTTTCAGTGTAGCATAGTTCGTTCCCAGGTGAATCAGAATTTAATGTGATGGTCTCCTTAGGTGTTTGCTGAATACTGTGTTCTCCTCATGATACTTATTCATGCTGTTCCAGGAGCATAACTGCATGCAGTGACACATTAACACATGATGCAAGAACATTGTACCATAATGAAAAGTTTTGCTCACAGATATTCCCTATTAAATACAAGAAGTGCAAACCTGATGATCACTTACCTTAGTTGCTTTCTTTTATTTTCTCCTCTAAGTGTATTCTTATGCAGAACAAAACAGTATCTGAAGCTTCAATGTATTTCTTCTAGAGTACCTGGGGAGCAGAGACCCTTGAATGTGTGATCTTTGGGATTCACAAAAGACTGTTTGCAAACACAGTACTTCTTTGTATGATAGCTGCACCTTCCTCTGTGGTCACTGTCCTGTATGAATCTCGGGGACAACACAGGGTTTATGGTACAGAAAAACAGAGCGAGTAAGGTGATGCTTATGAGAGTGCAGATGTTTCTTCTTCTTACCCATGGCATTTAGTCCCAAGAGTGAGATCAAGGTAGAATCCAACTGCCTTGCTTTACCGTCTTCTCTGATTTTTCTGCCCAATATCATTACTGTTTCCCAGGGTTTCCCCCCAGCCTCTCTTCTGATCTGGATTGTTTCATGCCAGACTGTGTCAGAAATGTTTATACTTAGGCATGTCATCAAATTTTGCTAAAAACTGATTAAATCACAACAAAGCATTGAGGCAGTTGTGTTTTTACAGCTGGTTCCCGAACAAGACTCACAGAAGGAAAAATGAACAGAACCATGCATGTTTCCTTTATTTCCAACAGAAGAAACTCTTGGAATTACTTGCATTTTGTCTGTTGCATGGTGATAGTCTTGAGCAGTGAACAACTGTTGTAGTGGTAATGGCAGTGCAAACACATTGGATGTTATTGGACACATGTAACTGGAGCCCTGTGATGACATCTGCTTCCTATGTGCTCTTGATTTCATAGGTATTGCTACTTAAAAGAGGTAGAAATCACTCTTTGATTCCTACTGCTGGTGCCCTTAATGAAAAGATTCTTCTTTCCAAAGGGCCAAATACCAAAACTTCCTTGAAAACAATGGGAACAGAACGTTTTTTATCTTTTTTTGAAATCTGCTTATGTATCTAGATGCCGTAATACATTTTAAAGAGTATACTGCTAAGCTGTATGCATGTTTGTGGGGATAATGCATAATAGAGCGGGTGAAGAAATGTTTGTATGTGTTTGAAAATCCTGGAGGTCTCAATAGTTTTCATGTTACATCATCAAAAAGAAATTAACTATCCATCCCCAATTTCCTCATCGTACCTGTTTGCCAAAGAGCAGAGGGACAAAGCAAAATGAGGAATGTTGATGTACGGCTGTCTAATGCTCCTGCCTCCACTGTGTGCTGTTAACAGCCACCACCTCTCTGTAGACAGCAGTTTGGTTTCAGGCAAGGTGGATCCTGCGAGAGAAAGTGCAGGAGTCAGCAGAAAGGCAGGTGATGAAATTTCAAGGTGGAAGGGTGTTCAGAGCATAGAAATTCTTTGTGCAGGAGGATTTTTCTCTGCGAGAGGTAGTTGTAGTGGTGAGAAAAAGAGCTTTTCAGCTGTGTGTTGCTAAGATAGAAAATTTAATCTTGTTGAGGAGCTACAGGCTGAGAGGAGCTTCTGTGGTATCTGCAACCATAGCAGATGTTGGGTGTCTTTGATGTTGGTCCTGTGTGTTGTAGGAGCATATGCCCCTGCAGCACTCGGGGAGAAATGCTGGCACTGCTTTCTTGCTTTGTAGCGGCTGCAGTTCATACCTTGAAGGCCTGTGGCGTGGTCTGGTTAAGCATTCTTTTAGGCCACCAGCATAAAAGAGGAGGTGTGTGTTGTCTCTCCTCTCTTGGCATTATATTTCGTGCTGTTCCTCCCAGCTATTGTACTGTACTGCTATTTTCTAGGCTGTCTCTACTAAGCCTTGCCCTCAAATGGAAGTTGTGTGTTTCGTCAGCATGCTTAGTTCTTATCAGCCTGTTGGGCTGAAAAAGCTTTTTCTTTATAACTCCGAAAATATTATTTCAGAAAGATGGTGTATACACATCTATCTATGTATCTCCATGTAGGTATATAAATGCGCATTGTTATATTTATGCAATCACACAGTCAACTGCACTAAAACATAGCAGAGATTCCATTGGTTTGAGGTTTTTTTACATTAAGAAGAGCCAAATTTTGGAAATACTGTGTTTCTGTGGAGGGGTTTGTTCAGTCCTTGTTATTCTGATGATCTGCCTTTAAATCTGCAATACCAATTCCAGATTCAGCGTTGTAATGTCGATGATGAAGTGCCCCTACCTATAAACATGCATTTATTACTATGGCAGGAATTAACAGTAATAGTTTATTAACTGTCCTAAGATGTGGCAGAGCAACTTGACTTCCTTGCAAGTGCCCTTAGGAATGCAAGTGGCAACCACTAAGACCCATCTACTTAACTATGAGTGTTTACACCATAAAAAGAAATTCACTCTTATAATTATATTCAGAATTATAGAAAGCTGTTGCTGCTTTAGATTATTTGATCTCTCTGGGGAAACTTCCGTCAAACATAACAGCCTACATTTTTACTTTGTTAATTATAAGACTGTGAACAAGAAAATGCAAGACAATCTCTACTATTCTTAGTGTAATAGTAACTTCCTAAAATATTACTGCCTTTATGAGTCCCAGTGGAGAATCTTTCTTTGTGAGGAAAAAAACCCCACCATCCTATTGCATAAATGAGGAAATACATTCCAGATGTATTAAGCAAATAATCAACAAGCATTTATCATGGTCTCTTATAAATTCGTGTACTTAGATTATCTGCAGGTTGGCTTACGATTCTTTTCTCAGTCTACTCCATCCAAAACAGATGTTGTTTATTCTTTTGAAACATTAGCTTGTGTGTTTTCTGCCAGGATGGACAGATTAAAAATATTCTCTTCTCTTCTTTTGTGTTGATGTGGAAGAGCAGCTGGATGTCGTGTAGAGTAATACTTTGCTTTTGGCTGCTATTGAGGTCTTCCATAAAGACAAAAATTTCTGTATTGCCCTCCTATTGATATGGTTTCAGAGTTCCTAAATAACGAAGGTGTTACAGGCCTTCTTATTGCTTAAAGGATCTTTTCTTAAAGATGAAAATCTTAAGATGTCAGAGAGGATCCAGGGAGAGGACTGATCACTCTGTCTTTTCCGTCTGGAATCCCAAACAGCTGGAGATCCTTGGAAAGGATTTGAGGCTTTATCTGACAGTGTTTGTGCATTGCTCATGGAAGTCAACTTTCTTGCTTTTTACATTGCCATTCATTATTTTCAAATGGCTTGTTCGTTGTGTTTGTTAAAATCCAGAACAGTGCCTTTTGTGGATACATTTTCCCATCTCATTTTCACAAGGCAGGAATTGCTCTGAGGCTTACGGTTTTTCAATGAGCATATAAAACGCAGTCTTTTCCAAGGTTCTGAATTTTTTGCCTTATTCACTGTTACTTAAAAAAAAAAAAAAAGGAAGGAAGGAAAAGAGAAAAAAACAAAAAGGAAGACATGGTACTCTAATCAATTCAACTGGAGATTATTGATCTGTGTCATTCCATCTGTGGAAATACTCAAAACCCAGTTGGACCCAGTCCTGGGCAACTGGCTGTAGCTGGCCCTGCTTGAGCCAGGGGGATTGTATTAGATGATCTCAAGAGGTCCTTTTCCACCTCAACCATTCTCTGATTTTGTGTGTTGCAAAAAGGTTCTTCAGAGAATTCTTTCCTTTGGTGCTTTGATAGTGGTATGTTCCACTGTGATTAGTTCTGCTATTGTGTGTGATAATTAAATCATTATCGTTTTACTCCTGCAAGGTCTCTGCAGTTCCCCTTCTCAGAGCATCATCAGTTTCAGTGATGCACGGTTGCTGGGCACTTCTAATTGCAGGACTGTAGCTGAGCCAATGCCCAAAAGTAAACATTTGCTGAATTTTGAAACCATCAGGCATATGAAACCAGAGATGCTGCCATGTACAGCTGCTTTTTGTTGTGTCTGTGCTCCCCCAAAGCACAGCTGTTGGAAGACACTTTATTGAACAGTAAAATCAAATCTCACACAATTAGAACCAGGATGGCTCTGGGTGCAGTGTTTACCATTGGCTTCGGAAGTACCCCCCTAGCCCCATTTTGCTCTGAATTCATCAACAAACTGTTGTTGTCACTCAGTTGAGCTTTGAGGTAGAAGGCCAAAGAAAACTTGTTACGAAATAAAAATTGATTAGTAATGATTTCGTGTATATATCTTCAGGATGTGCCATAGCAACTCAGTCCTTTGAAGCTTGTAAGTGCTTTTTGGACGGTCACTGAGCACCAGATGGATTTGGCTGCTATTGTTGAAATAATCAGACCTGGCTTTTTTTTTGACAGGCACCATTTAACAACCTGAGTGATAGCCTTGTGCCTTTAATTCACCAGTGAGACCTATGCTTATGCTACCTTAAGAGACCACTGTAAGCTTGTGGGATACGTTTAAATGTTTATTGGTAATTTTCACTTGTCTTACTTTTTGTTAATTGTTTACATCAAATTTGTAGAAGTGTTAAAGCGAACCCATCAACTATGGCAAAGACAGAGAAGAGCTCCCTAGTGATACTGAGGACCCAAGTGTGTGTTTCTTGGCTCAGTCAAACAGTATCAAACTTGGTATCATCAGTGCTCTTCCTGCAACACACTATTCTTTTTGCTCTAATCATCTCCTAGTACTGTGTTCCTTTTTGGCACATACAGAACCACAGAATAGTTTGGGTTGGCAGAGTAACTTTGCAATGCATACGAAACACAGAATTTGTACCTTCTCTTTCCAGTGGTAGCTGGGAGGACTAAGAGATACTGCATTTGTCCAGATTTTGCTCTGGTAGCCTTTTGTTTTTTCTGGCAGTCTTCATGGTCATAGAATACAGAGCAGTTTAAGGGCAGCGAACAGTACATCTTCATAATTATTTCTGTGCATTGCTTGAAGGGCAGTTATGTAAATTCACCTTCCTTTCTTACTTGAACTATGTGGATTCAAAGAGAGGAAAGATCGAAGAGGCAGACTTAGCAGTTTTCCTATCATAGCATCTCTGTGTGAATATGTGAATTTTGAGGTCAAAAATTTGCAAGGATCAGTGTGTCATTATGATTCTGTGATAATAGCTGGCAGATTCGCCAATTTAAGCTGGTCTAATAAAACTGACAGTGATGAGGTTATCTTGAGATTAGTGGTAGGAGCAGAGGATTGGGGACTAGCACACCAGGTTTTGGGTCACTGGAGGAGGCAGGTGCGTTCTGCAATCTTGGCAGGTGAGTAAATCCTCAAGATATGTTTGCCACAAACAGACTAGCTGTAGCAGAGTTGGCTGGTTTACCTCGGCAAGAAAGAAGTGGGATAAATTGTTCTTGCTGGAGTTTCCTATTGACCTGACTAGATCAGAATTGGCAGCTGAATTAGCTCGTTCAAGAAGTGTCCTGTGTACCTTTAGCCTTTGTATGCCACGTAGACATCCTTGCAGTTTCTCTGTCAGCAAAACAGGGAGAGGAAAGGGCTATTTTGTTCATCTGAAATGATTGTCTAAACATATTATAAATATTGACTAAAGCTAAAACAAGGAATGAACAATGTGACTAGCAATTTTACTGAATTCAGCTTGCTCACCATGCTGTGATTAGGTTAGTATCAGCTGTGCAGAACTGTGTAATGGCTGAACCCCTCTGTCTGTTGAGAAGTTGGAGAGTGACAAAGCACAGATGCTGGTCCAAACTTTCTTCCATCTCTCCATGTTAGGGAAGGGGTTGGCACTGGCCCGTTTCTGCTCTTCTTGGTTTGTTCTATGTGCTTACAAGCCTTGAATGTTTTTTCCTTCTTTAAGGGTGAAGTTTTCCAAAGCCAGTCATATGGCTTCTAATGAAAATTACAGCTTGGCAGGAATCCTCTTGCTTTGCTTGGCCTGTCTGTCTGGGGTTTTTAAGAAATCTGAAATAAAGCGAGTTTAATCTGATCTGAGATGTTGTTACAGGATGCTGTTGGATAGCTCAAGCAGATATGCAGTCAATAGATGTTTATGAGCAAACCCATGGAAAAACAATACTTCTGATTCTTATTCTTATGCTGGGGGAAACTAGGAATAACAACGGTGAAGCCAATGATATATTTTTGTGTGCACGTGCATGGAAATTGAAATAAATAAGAACTGCTGAGCCTTTTTTTTTTTTTTTTTGGCATTTGGCTAATGACAGCTTAGGTCTCATCTGGTCTAAATTGGCACAGCTTCACTGGTGTTGGAGGAGCTTTGATGGTAATTCACACCAGCTGAGCTTGTTATGCAGTCCAGTCTGTGCAAATGTGGGTTGGTTTTTTTGCTTTTTACCGCTCATTCTGTTTTCCATCTTGTGCTCTTGTGCTCGGTGATCTTTTGTTCTGCCTGTCATGTGCAAGTTCCAGCTTTGGCCAATTGACTGCACATAAACTACAAGCCTGTTTCAGAGTAGAGCTTCTTTACGTGAATCTAGAAGCCTATTAATTTTGATTCTAGGATGCATAGATATGTAGAGGATTTATTTCAAATCCAAAATGACGATATGTACTTTTCTATAGCTTTTTTTCCTATGAAGAACACAGATTAATTTTAATAGATGAATACATTTCTGGGTAGGTAAGCCCTATTTATTTCATTTGATTTTTGAGAATGAATATATACTGAAATCTGCTGCTGATGGTGATTCTTTCTTAGAGTTCAGCAGAAGAGCTTCTGTTTCTATTGTGACAACAAAACATAGGAAGGATTTACATTCATTCAAGCATCGCTGTGCCTTAGAGCATATCCTATCTTATCTGACCTCAGGGAATTACATAGGTTTTGTAGAAAGAAAGTTTATGCTAACATATGTGCAAACTTCACGTGATAATTATCCAAGGACACCTTGATTAATCTGGTTGTATTTTAATGGCTGATGACATTTTAAATTGTTCAGGAAAGCAGGCAACCATGATGAAAACAGTGCTCAGAAGCTAAAACTCTCTTATAATTATGTGCAACTGCTGCACAATACATCCTAGGAACTGACAAGGAAAATGAAATTGTGATTATTCTGTGGAGTTTATAATATTTTAATACCAAGTCATGCCTGTGCAACTATAATGATTTTATAGTATTTTGTGGTTTGCATTCTTAGAGGTATGCATATTTTAAAAGTACGTTAATGAAAAAGAGATAGTGAAAGGAAAGTTAGCAAGTTCTATGGTCCAGCTGAGCAGTGGTTCATCTCACTGTTCTGTCTCATGACCAGTAATAGTTGTATCAGAGAAACATGGGAAAAACCTACAGTAGACAAGTGTGATAACTAAATATTGCATGTATGCTAGTATGCTTCAAATTGCATATAGATATATATTTCATATGAGCTAATGTGCTTCAAATTTTATCATTTCTAAGACAACGTTAATTGTAGTACTTCCCTAAGGCTCGATGTTTGCAAGAAAATATAAAGCATGGTGCTATAAAATGTTTCATAAACATTAGTCTCTAGGCTGTGGCTGGTTCTTGTCCTCCACTCTGCACTGCTCCATAGGGGTTGGTACTGGGACAGGTGCTGTTTAACATCTTTGTTGGCAACGTGGATGTTGGGATGAAGTGCACCCTCAGCAAGTTTGCTGACAACACCAAGCTGTGTGGAGCAGTTGACACCCTGGAGGGGAAGGATGCCATCCAGAGGGATGTGGACAGGCTTGAGGGGTGGGCCTGTACAAACCTCATGAAGTTCAACAAGGCCAAGTGCAAGGTCCTGCACGTGGGCTGAGGCAATCCTATGCACAAATACAGGCTGAGTGCAGAATGGATTGAGAGCAGCCCTGAGGAGAAGGACTTGGGGGCGTTGGTTGATGAGAAACTCAACATGATCCAGCAACGTGCACTTGCAGCCCAGAAAGCCAACCGTATCCTGGGCTGCCTCAAAAGAAACATGGACAGCAGGTTGAGGGAGGTGATTCTGCCCCTCTACTCCGCTCTTGTAAGACTCCCACCTGCAATATTGTGTCCAGCTTTGGAGCCCTCAACGTAAGAAGGACATGGAGATGTTGGAGTGGTTCCAGAGGAGGGCCACGAGGATGATCAGAGGGCTGGAGCACCTCTCCTATGGAGACAGGCTGAGAGCTGGGGTTGTTGAGCCTGGAGAAGAGAAGGCTCCAGGGAGACCTTATAGCAGCTTTCCAGTATCTGAAAGGGGCCTACAAGAAGACTGGAGAGGGACTTTTTACAGGGGCATGTAGTGATGAGATGAGGGGTAATGGCTTCAAACTGGAAGAGTGTAGATTTAGAATAGATATTAGGAAGAAATTTTTCACTCTGAGAGTGGTGAGACACTGGGACAGGTTGCCCAGAGAGGGTTGAGGCCCCATCCCTCGAGGTGTTGAAGGCCAGGCTGGATGTGACCTTGGGCAACCTGGTCTAGTGGGAGGAGTCCCTGCCCATGGCAGGGGGGGTGGAACTAGGTGATCTTTAAAGTCCCTTCCAACCTAAATCATTCTATGATTCTATGATATTTCTTTCTAGCCAGGAATGCTTAGCAGTTAGCTGACAAGGCAAAACTTGATGATGCTTATTTTCCCCATATATACAGTATACTGCACACTCACAATCATATATTTTATCAAGTGTGGCTTTTTCATATATGGCTAATCTTGAGGTATAGAGTAAGGAAGTTTTTTAGTCTCAGTGTCTTCTGATAAAATGGACTATTTAAGAATTTTAAATGCATGTCCTGGATTCTTACTTGTTTTCAGTTTGTCGTAAGTTCATCACAAACAGTATGAGTAGGTATTTGATTAGATGAAGTAAGGTAAAACTATAATTAAGATTCTGTTAATGCAACATCATCATGTAGAATTTAAATTTTTGGAAGTTCAAAAGCTTAACGAAGTTGGAGCAGAATACAGAAACTTCTGTTGGAGCAAAGTACAGAAACTTCTGCTGAAGTGTATTTTCACGATTCAGACATCAATTCTAGAAATGAATAATTCTGAGCTGTGTCATTCACTTAGTTAATGATTTGGTTTCTTTGAAGAAATGTCTAGTATACTTCAAATTTCCTCATTTCTAAGACAATGTTAATTGTAGTACTTCCCTAAGGCTTGACGTTTGCAAGAAAATATAAAGCATGGTGCTATAAAATGCTTCATAAACATTAGTCTCTAGGCTGCGGCTGATTCTTGTCCTCCACTCTGCACTGCTGCATCACTGTTGGAAAATTATTATCTTTCATTGTTTAATTCCCTTTGGGTTTGAGATAAGCCAGATGGTGAGGTCGACTTGTTGGGGAGTTTTCTGCTTGGTATTATCAATTTTGCAATCCCTTATTAGTAATGGAGGAGTTGCAGCATGTAATCCCCTTTGGTCTAGCTGGTTTTACATACCTGCGCGTTGATTTGATAATTCCTACTATTTCTTACATTTAACTTCAATTCAAACTCACTGCACGGTACAGCAATGGCCAGCTTCCAAGTAACAAATAGATACTTAAACATGGCATTGCTAATTAGTATCTGGGTACCTTTACAGGCTTTTTTTCTTTTTTCTTACAGACTGTAATAACAAGATTACAGAAATGTCAAGGGAATTCAACCACAAAAGCATGCATTGCTTGGTCTTTTTTTTTTATTTATTTGCTTTTTTAGTATATGTTGAGACATATCCTTTTATGCTTATTTTTTTGGTAGCAGAAATCTAGCTCCTGTCAGTGATGTGAGTTGCAGAACTAGAGCATTAATGAAATTGTAGCATGAAAGTCAAGATAATGATTGCTGAACAACTGAGAGGACCTGGAGTTTTCGTTTGTTTGATTTGAGTCGATGATTTATATCAGGATTATGATGTAAAGCACTGTATTCCTGGCAGAGGCTCCTGCTTTCCAAAATATTAAAGTAAAATCCAAGTAATTATTTGTAAAGATCTAAAGAAAGAAGGCAAAAAATACTGTTTAACACTATTTGCAGGGATTGCATAGATTTCATAGAATGTGAAGCTGAGCAGTTCACCATGTTAGCTAATCTTATGCAGTTTAGTGTCTCGTGTAATCGGACATCTTGTATCTTTAGTAACTCATGGGAACCCCTAAAATCTCACATTTTTATTTTGTTGACTATAAGTGTCCCACTGCAATATTCTTACAGGGGCACGTGAGTGCATTTGTGGAGTTTTGTTTTTATTTAAAAAAAAACAAACAGACCCTACTAAATGATGGTTTGCAAGACTAAGAGTTCTTTTAATGTATTGTAAATTATTAGTCAGTTTGTAGAACCTGTAAGGCAGTAGCTTGTTAGAGCTCACAATCCCCCAAAGCTGAGGGGTGGGCACCCAGAAATCAGGCAGTTCTTCTTAAAGGAGATGTTGGAGCCCTCCTATTGCTCATCTGTGAAATGGTGCCATAATCCCAAGAGCTGTGTTAAATATTAACTAGTTTGTCCACTATGCCTTGAAGTTCTTCTGATTGTGGTTTCATGAGGAAGGTAAGCCAAAGATGCTATTTAAAATGTTGCTGTGGAAAAAACATGCAGGTTATCTACTCAAAATTACATACTTAACCATTCACTGCAGAAGGAATTGACAGGGAGTTTGCACGTAAATAACCTCAGAGTGTGTTAGTTTACAGAATCACAGAACGGTCAGGGTTGGAAGGGACCTCTGGAGATCATCTAGTCCAACCCCCCTGCCAGACTAACCTACAACAGGTTGCACAGGACAGCGTCCAGGCGGGTTTTGAATGTCTCCAGAGTGGGAGACTCCACCACCTCTCTGGGCAGCCTGTGCCAGTGCTCTGCCACCCTCAAAGTAATGAAATTCCTCCTCATGTTAAGATGGATTTAAAATGTAATCTATTGAGAAACAATATGACACTGTCATGTTTTGCCTCCATTTTTTTGGCAATATTATGATACAGTCTTCCAGGCTCTTTTTATTTTTAAAGCCCACTGAAATGCTGTGCAGTAGCTATACATGAAGGTTTCTGTTGAGATTAGTGTTTTGGGCTTTTTCCTTAGCAAAAATTGGGCGTGATTTTCCTGCAAAGCATTACATGCACACGCACACAAAACCGCAATCACAGTTGCACAGGCATGGCTTGGTATTAAAATATTATAAACTCAACAGAATCATCACAATTTCATTTTCCTTGTCAGTTCCTAGGATGTGGCAGGGAGCAGGAACCTCCAGAGGTCTGTGGTCCAATCCCCTGTTCAAAGGAAGTCCAGGCAGAACAGGTTGCCCAGGGCTTTGTTCAGTCAAGTTTTAAATCTCTCCAAAAAAAGCCTGTACCCATCTATCACTCCAGTAAAGCGAGCTGTCCCACCATGTCTGTAATCCCGATGAGGTCATGGCTCTGCAACTGCACTTGGACTTTTAATTTCTTCTGTTTGCTTCCTGTGCTGCGTGCATTTGTGTTCAATCTTCTGTTGCTTTCAGGAGAGAGGCAACGTATTCCTAGAGCTGGCCACACCACCGCCAGCTTTTAAAACAGCTGTGGGTTTGCATTGTCTTTAATATTAGCAAGTCCCCTTGCTTGCCAGAGGGAAAGGCTGTCAAGCATATGGTGGTACAGTGCAGAGTAAGCAATAGGATTTGGGCTGATTCCATCTTTATCCACAGTTATGCTGATATAACTTGTATTTACAAATACCGTTGTTCATTATGTTCAGCGGGTATATGTAGATAAACTGATTATGTGCATTCAGATATTTCTTTACAAGATGCACAAATGCACATCAGCTGCTGAAAGCTGGCCCCTCTGTGTTTTCATTTGGTTGTGTTTTCTTTTTCCATTTCCTGGGAGAGGGTGAAGAGGTGAATGAATTCTTAGGATACTTTGTGCTGGAAAACCTGATGTTATTTGTTGTAAATACGGAATATGTTAGTTGAGATAACAACTTAGAAAACCTCCATTAAAGTAAAATGCAAAGTAAAAAAACAAAACGAAAACCTAAACTGCCTTACTTATACTTTCTACCTTAAAAAAACCCCACCCACACCAAATAAAACCCAACCTCCCCATGAAACTGTATGTAGCTGGAAAGGGATTAAGAAACTTCAGATGCCTGTCAAAAAAAAAAATATTAAAAAGAGGGTGAAGAAAGTCAAGAAGAAACAGTTTCTATTGACTTGTTATTTCTTTTTTAGAAAGGTCACTGAAAATTTACACAGTGACAAAATAACAACCCAATTAGTATCTGTCCTGTAAAACTAAATGTTAATATATTTCAGATTCTCCTCTATTGACAAGTGGGACTGATATTCAACATGGACTTCTCTAAATGAGTGCAGAGCAAAAATTGCCAGACAGTTATGAGTTTCTATAGCAATTGCTGTCAACTTTCAAACTGTAAAGGAAACCAGATATAATGCAAAACTATCTGTCGGTTTATTTTCTAGGAAGAGACCTCTTAATTTTATTTCTGATAGCTATAAGAGACACAATTTGATAGTGAGAGTAAATGTTAGAAGCACAGCAGCCCATTTATCTAGCACTTTAAAAAATTCCCAGTGGAAAATAGTATTTCATTAATTGTCATTACATAGGAATTATAGAATTAGGGGGTCCAATGTTTCTTTTATCATTCATTTCTTTAAGTGTCAGTGGCATTACCTCTCCAAAATTAACTTCGGTGCATAACAACAGAGTAATTACCCACTGCGAAAAGGGAACATTAGTTAGAGAACTAGTGACTTTTTTGAGAAAGCAATCTCTTTAATAAGGGGATTTAAATGGCAGTTTTTCAACTGAACAAGTGAAATTATTTTTCTTAATATATTCATTTCTCCAGAAAGAAAAGCAGACAAATAGTCTTCTCTTTTAATTCCTTTAAATATTTTAACAGCAAATTAAAATACCATGTAATCAAAGCAGTGACATTTCATTTACGTTCTGTGTGTATCAGAATATGCATATAGTCCATGAGGATACAAAATGCACTGAGTGAATCTCGGATCTTTCCCATTGAGGTACTGTGATACTCTCACACGCCCCCACACCCCCCGATCAGACGCTTGAGCCCGTCTCTCTTTCCCCACCAAGGCAGTCATCAGCCTTCTGCGCCCCTGCCCTGTGCACGAAACAAGATGTTTTTCAGTAAGAAAGAAACTTTTCCATACCTTACTGAAGTCTGTGTGTTTTGGTGGGGTTTTTTTTCTCTGTTGTCCTCAGTGGACTTCGGATTATGTACTCCTGTAGTTTTCAGTCAACTTCTAGTAAAGGCTAATTACATCTTTAGCCCACCTCATCTACAGTTTTGACTGCTCATTGAAGGAGGCTGTTGTTTTAGTGGTTTAGGAGCAGGAAAAAAAGGCATACAACTGTGTTTAGTAAGTAGTACTGTTTTTCCCAGAGGCTGCACCTATGAGTAAGATAGAACACTACTTGGGTGAAGGGTTCCAACACATTTATCCACAGGAGTTTGTTTAGCTCTGGCTTCCTCTGGGAACTTGCAGTTAGCGTGGGCTCAGTGGTAGCATGACTTGCTGTTAGCTGAACTCATCCAGTGTTCACCCTGAGCTGGGCACAGGCTGTCGGGCTCTCTGCAATTCAGTCCGGGGCTGTAGGCATCCATCAGCACCTTTCCAGGATGCAGGAGGCTTGCTCCCTCAAAACCTCCGTGCTGTGTCTGAGAGAGAGAGAGAGAGAAACCTTGGTTGGAAAGCTGGAGTCCTGAGGGGAGCAAGGTGGGGGGCAGGGGGTAATTTAGGAGGCAAAGGACATTGCTAAGTTTACATCTTCTCCTGTGAAGGACCGCTATTTGATTCAGTTTCCAGGATGGTCATTCCTCTGTGGATGAATTGGGACTGCTGGATGGAAGATGAGGTTCTTGCAAGCCTCTTCCTCACTAGGGCAGTAGTTGGAAAGCATGAAGTGGGTGTCTAATGACAGCAGGAAAGGACAGTGTGCACTTGCATGCTGCTCTGCTTTCTCTTCCTTCTGTTCCTAGTTGAGTGGATACTTAAAGGGAGGGTGCCAGGGGGATGGGAACAGGCTTTTTTCAGTGGTGCCCAGTGATAGAACAAGACATAATGGGCACAGACTTGAGCATAGGAAGTTCTATCTGAACATGAGGAGGAACTTCTTTGAGGGTGGCAGAGCACTGGCACAGGCTGCCCAGAGAGGTGGTGGAGTCTCCCACTCTGGAGACATTCAAAACCCACCTGGACGCTGTCCTGTGCAACCTGCTGTAGGTGACCCTGCTCTGGCAGGGGGGTTGGACTAGATGATCTCCAGAGGTCCCTTCCAACCCTGAGCATTCTGTGATTCTGTGAGTGTGGGAACATCTAACTCAAACTTTTCGCATGTGGCCCCTAATTGTGTGCTTTTTGTTGTCTCAGTGCCTGACTTGGGACCCTGGAGTCTGGTTTGCTGGTAGTGTTCAGTGCTCACAGCTGCAGCTGTAATAATAGGGAGCTGCACTTTGAACATATTAAACACCGTGTAATGCTTGATGCTCAGAAACATCAGGTCCCAGGTATCTCAGATCGGGAGCAAAATTAATAGATGCTTTTGATCTTAAAGCCTCTGTGCCCAAGTTCCCAGTCTGCAGTACAGGAGACAGCAATACTTCCTCAACTCACCAAGACATGTGGAAGAAGGAAAAAAGTCCTTAATATTTTTCAAGAATTTAAATATTGCGGAACTGAGTGCTTCTTTGGGAAGCTTATAAAAGAAAGAATGTCTCTTCAGAGCTCTGCTTGAATATTGCTCAGTGTGTAAGGCACTTGGGGTACATATTCAGCAATGCAAAGAACGCAAGCAGGGATCATTAACCATTGCCTCTTTTCTGTGCTGAACAGAACAAAATCTTGTGGAAAGATTAATACTTGTTTGTCTTATTGAAGACAGCATTGTAATGTATTTCTAGGATGAACGCATCTTAGTGTTCCTCAGGCAACCTTAATTCTAGCATTTCAGAATATGTGAAGATTTCATCGCAACAGCAAGTGTTGCATTAAGGCTCACTTTTGTGGGCCATTTCCTGGTTGTTTTAAATTGAAAACTGAAAAATTGAGATACTGTGTTGTATATCATCACATTCTTATGAGTCATCAGTGTAATATAACTACAAGCTTTGTAGAGTAATTCTGTGTGTGTATACCTCTATAATTATTACACATACAAAATATTAGATGTAATTGAGAATTTATATGAACGTAGTGGAATAATCATGATTTTTTTCCGAGGAGCTATGGAAGTTGGAGTGCTTTATGTGGCAGTCTTTGCCTTCTTTGAATATCTTTTCTGAGGAAATTCCCTCCTCCTCCAAAGGTAAAGCAAGCTGTTCTGTTTTGTGCTGTTGGTCCCTGTGTAAGGGAGTAAACTGTTCTATACAATACATATACCTAGGGAGAGGGTAGTTACAGGGTTATCCTGCAGCCCATCTTTTTGCATTCCCTTCGTTTCTGGCTGTTAGTGGTATAACTCTACTTGCCAGCTATAACATACATCAAGAGGTTGTCTGTGGGATGCTAACATGTTTACATAAGCACGTGTACAGCACCAGCTGTTCATCATCAGTGTATCAATAACTTAGTGTACCACATAATCTACTGTAACACACACCTTGTGTGTGGGTGTCACTCCCCAGCCCAGGATAGGAGAGGTTGGCCAATGTAGGTGTGCTGTAGTTGTACTTCATACCAGCAGAACCAACTACTTGCTGCTGAAATTGGGCTGACACAGACCTTGTGCTGATGAAAAGGTGCATTGTTAAGAAGAATCTAGTCAAACTTTCCAAAGCAAAACAAGTTTTACCAGTTCATTCTGTTGGGGACACGTTGCTGTTGTCTAATAAGGTAATATTTTGGTTTTCATTTTAGCAAAGCATATACTTCCCTGGGCATATACTGCCCATCATACCTGGGAAAATGGCCTTTCATGTAAAATGGGAAATTTTGCTATTCATACACTTTGCTAGGAAATGTCATTAGAGATAGATAGCATAAAAGGGAGATTTAAAAGTGTACGTTGAACGACTACATATAAACTTAATTTTGAACATATAAAGTAGCAGTGATATCTTGCCAAGATATTAGTCCCTGATGGAAAAACAAGTTCTTGTAGGATTCCTCTCCTTTTCTATTGATTTCATTTACTGTAGGGTTGTTGTAGTCATGCCATTTTGCTAGAAAGAATTGCAGAGCATAATCTGTTTCACTTGTATATTTTATTTCTTCTGCATCTGTTTCCATCATCTTTTTACATGCCTTGTCAGCTACACGGCGAGAGAGGGCAAGAAGCCTCTCCACAAATTATTTCAAGTCCCTCAAGCAAAACCTCTCCTTGTGTCTTTTTGTAAGCTTTTCTTGCATAGTTTAAGCGGGACTTCATAATGTTATATTTCTTCCAACTGCCATAGTGTAGAAGCTGCTAATACTGTATTGTGTGAAACTCCTTCAACCACTTTATGCTGAACTGCAATACAATTTGTCACGTTTTAATAAATCATTATTTTTCAGAAATAAACACACTGCTGCCAGAACTCAGGAATTTCATACAAATTAGAAAGTAGAGGAAACAGTTAATTTGAACCTTAAGGAATAATTACTTTGCCTTCAATATTTTATTTTCACCTGCTTCAAATGGAGATGGTGGGTTAGTTTTAAAAATAGTCTCTAACTCGTTCTACTTGTGAGCAAGAAGACCATGGAGGTCTGGCTGTGATCCTGTAGTATTACTGGTGAATAAGATGAGTTGAAATAAATGAAATAAATTATAATTTTTTTAAAAGTGGCTATAGGCACTTTGTGCAGTGCAGGAAGAGGGAGATAAGGACAGGAGAGTACTCAAAACGTAATTTCCATTGTATTTGTGTCATATGAGTTCCTAAATCATGAAAGAGGTTACTAGAAATGATGAAACTAATTAAAAGAAATCTGAGAAAGAAATCCAAAAGAGAAATTAATGTGTGGTGATTACTCTGAGATGAAAGATTTTTGTTCTCTTCCTTGTAATTATATAGCAATGCTTATTTCATGATAAAAATGGAAGCTGAAATGGGCACATAGGGTCAAAATCATCTAATCTGATTTACCTGTCGAAAAGATTAGTGTTTTGTCTGTACATGTCTTATGATAGAGTGAGTAATTATTTGTGATTGTCTCTCGCCATTTACAGTAGAGCTGAAGGGACTGGCTTAGACCAGATACCTAGCAATGCGTAGTGGTGAAGTAGCCAGCGGCATCCCCTAGAATTAGGCTTCTGCTCAGCATCTTCTTGCAGGTATCTCTGCTTCCACTTGGAAGCCTCCCCAAATCCAAAGAGAATACATTAATAGACATCAAGTTGATAATGACCAGGTACAATTTCAAAAGATGAACTGAGTAGGAGGGAGAACTCTGTAGCCTTGAGTGAAGACCTTCAGTTCCTGCCCCAGAAGAGTGCTGAGCACGGCAGTGCCATTCCATGGGGTCACTGAGCAGGCACAGGGTTAGGCACAGCCCAAGTCCTTTCGCGGGTGATGCAGTTCAAAGGGTTGTGGCCGCACAGAAGTCAAGCAGTGCACTACAAGCTAAAGAAACTCATTTGTAAGTTCAGGTTTTGCTCCGTCTTGGTGTTCTTGGGAGCATGGGCGTGAGAGAGGAAACAAAGATTTTGGGCCCAGGCAGAAAAAAAAAAAAGCAGGTCATGGATCACTTTTTTTTTTGCTGAGACACAGAACTGAGTTTCCTGAGGTGCCCATTGATGCTGTAGCTGCATGCTTTCCCTTTTATGCATGCCATGTGTACAAAACATACCAGAAGACTAGTTGAGAATCCATAGGTATATTGTAGGTGCAGGTAAAGATATTTGCAGGTTGCCAGGTTGACAAGCACCAACTGGAAACACTATACTCAGGAGCTGTGTAGAAAGAAATGCAAGAGGGTCCTTTTGTGACATTGTCTGCTTGGTAGTGTCTGATCTCATATAGTACTTCCTTCCTGTAATTATATATTTAGAACATATCCATGTCTTTGAATAGCATGAGACCTATTGACAGAAATGATTTTGCCCAGGAACATGCAATGGTCGAATTTTTTGGATGGGAGATCAATAAGCAGGCCTGGCTTGGACAGCCAGTCACACTTTGAAGAGCCCTTTGTGAGCAAAAGTGAGAAATGTCCTTCGGACTGTTGTAGCATAGGACTGGTGGAGTAGGTCTCTAGTAAAAAGAAAGGAAAACTGAGGGTAGTGCTTCTGAACAAAGATTTTTCTAGCCTGTGCTATATGACAATATGTTTAGCTACACCTGGACCTTTCATGTTGTGATTTTTTTGAAATAAATTAATTGTGTGTACCTGGAACCTTGTCAGAACTGCCATGAAACACTGTAGTGGGATTATGTTGGAGTTCATTGTGTTGGACTATGTATGCTGCACTTCAGTATGAAATCTTTTTATAGCTTTATCGTCAGAATGCTGAACTACTATTGACAGAAAGATTTTGAAATTTAATGTTTTACGGTTATTATGTGTCTTACCTGTATCATTCTAGGAAAGGAAGGGCTATTATCTCAACCCCAGTTATCAGGCAAGTGATGCCTACGTGATCATGAGGCTTTTCATGAGTTTCTTCCAATTGATGAGTTTGTGGCAGAAGAATGTAGTTGTTAAATCATAAACCTTATCTGTCTCTTTTTTTTTTTTTTTTTTTTTTGTATATTGTAAAGCCAAGGAATCCCAGTCATGAGCCCAAGGCTTCTTTATGGTAGGTGCTGCAGAAATACAAAACGTGGTGTCAGTCCCTGCCTGTAAAAGTTGAATATACTGTGCAGTGTCAGGCTTTCAGAGTAACCATGAGACCGTGCTGCTACCAGGTGAACGCAGGTTTTAACCTTTTAATATATACAGGTGGTCTGGCCGTTCTGATTTTTGAACAGGAATATCAAACATGCTAATAGCATCCTGTGCTACGATACATAAACTGCTGTCTCTGTATCTTTTGAGGATGTCTTAATCTCTTGACAATTGTATCACATTGTGATGGTCTTTGTGTTCTCGTTCCTTGCTCTGCCTGTTGTTCTTGAAGAAAGGACCATTTCATAAGACAATAAACGGTCAAGTTTGGTATTGGTGAAAGTTTGCCAAGAAAGTTGCACCTGGGGGCAATGAATATATATGGAGTGAATTTGTCCAGCTGTACTTATACCCCTGAAAAAATGAGATTTGTAATTGAATTTTTGAACCGTACTGTAGACTTGGTCTTTCTGCCAAGTGGCAGCCCCTCATGTATTTCTTTATTGCTTTTATTTCTTTCAAATCTACATGGCTTCAATGTCTAGAGCCATTTAATGGTATTAAAAGATATTAAGAGACCCAAAACCTCAAAAATCCAACTTTGTCTGAATGAACAAAACATTATGAAAGGAATCAGAATTTGCTTTTAGATACACAGAACAAAAAGAGCAGTACTCTAGCCCACAGGCAGAACCAGGGGAAATAGACCTGAGGAGTCAATCCATATTTTGCTCTGTGACATAAATTATGACAGCAAGTTGCACTGTCCTCCATGGAGAATGTCCAGTCTTGAGATATACAGGGGTAAAGGAAAAAAACCTCAAAAACTAAGCAAGCCATTTGTTCAGATACGTGAGCTGAAGTACAGAGGAAAAGGAAAACCTTATACCATAAAAGTGTTTGTAGTTAATGTCGAGTATCTTCTGTTGTGCTTGGGAGTTAAGTGCATACTTTGTCTTGCATAACTTGAAAGGTTGAATGGTATTGCAGCGTATGGTTACGAACTTTGAAAAAATATCTGAAGTTTCAAGTAAGATTCTGTTTAATGGTGGTTTTGTCATTGATTTTGTTGTGAATGCTTAAGAGGGCTTGTGGGAATGGAAGAAATGGACTCGACCAAAGATAGGAAGATGGAAAGGAACGGGGGAGGGGGACCATGGAATTCATAACTTTAGAAGCAGAAAGATAAAAGAATTGGAAACTGAAAGTGTCAGTCCGAGGTGGGAAAAAATAGGGAAAGTTCCTCATTGCTGTTGCTTTGGTTCGCTCTTTTCTCTTCTTGCTAATTTAGTTTTCCTGTCTTCTGCTGCTCTGGTCATCCATTTACCTCTATGAGAAATGTTTTCCTCTCAGCTATTTGACCTGGTGAAATATTGGTAATATGGTAGAATCTATGTTAATTACATATTAAAAGGAAGTTGAATCTGGTGGATGGCTTCCCTGGGTAGATTTTTTTTTTTTAATAGGCTGTTCCTTTATTATGTACCCAGCTATTCTGATTATGGAACAAAAATAAACATACATATTAAAAACTAAATCAAAGCCTTTAAAGTTACTTTGCTTAGTTTTCAAGTGGAGCAAACAGAACAGATCAGTCTGACCCAGGAGACAAAGCTGTGGTCTCAAAGTGACTATTATTGTTAGAAAATTATTCCACATATGAGACTTAGAAAGATAGGTTCTTTTTCCACAGAATAGGCATAATTGAATGTTTACTTCTTTTCTTGAGTTCTTGAGGAGTAGCTTACTTAGCATGCATAGTCTGAAAGCCAAGTCCTTATTTTAGGAGGTAATTTAAACTGAATTGCACACGGGAGCCTGAATGCATCAATTTAACGGAGTTAGAGAATAATATGACAGTTTTGATTTTTGCTTTCGCTGAAGAGAGCAGTTTAGAAGGAAACTTCAGTAAGCCTTTTGGCCTCAGTTGCATAGCATGCCAGCCACCTGACCTTGCACTTTCAGAAGCTCTTCTGTATTAGACTGACACCTTAGTTGTTGCTTTTTTCTGTAAAACCTTTCACTCCCAACACATGGGAATTTAATCTGAATTAGGAAAAAAATTAAAATGGCTTATTTTTGACACGGGTGAACATGGTTTACCTCATTGCCATGGCCCTAATGTAGAACATGCATTCCTAACGATAAGTAAATATTTATTTTGAAGAAGCTGTTTTTCAAAGCCACGTTCATAAGCTGTCCATTAAACACATAGAGCTCAAATGTGGGCATAGGTCTTTGTTTCAGGAATTTCTCATGTTTTGTGTCAAGTCACATGTTCATTGTGTCTGTAACTTACTTTCTACACAGTTTAAAGTGATGGTTTGTTTTATAAAACATGATGTGTAGTCTGTGTATCCTTGAGAATCTGTTCACCTCTCTTCCCACCATTCTAGTTCTTGAATTTGCTTCATTAACAGCTATGGCTTGGACTGAAAGCAAGAGATCAAATTCAGGTCTTTGCTTCTGGAACTCATCCCAGCTTTCAGCTACACACACTTCAGGTATATTCATTTTGGGGCATTTTTTGAAGAACACCTTGTATGCAGACTGTTGTATGCTCCTGACTTTGCCTCAATCCAAGATCAAAATTTAATTTCTTTCACTTCTCGATAACTGCTGAGTATAACAATTTGAAGACCCAATTTAGGCTCTATTGAAAGAAAGATTTCTTTTTTGGCAGTTTTACAGCAGTAACGAAAATTGTTAAGTAAAAGCCAGCATAGATATAAGAGTAAGTGTGACAGAAGTGTATAACAAAAAGTTTTATTTAATGTGTTCCGACTACTATGTTGCAAAATATGTCTTAAAAATCTTGTACAGTGCAAAATGTCTTGCCTCACACTCCTTGAGAAGGTAACTATTTCTGTCTGTGGGTATTTCTGAGGATTCAGTGGGATATAATCCGTGAGTTCTGGTAGGTCATTATATATGCCTCAATGAATAATTATGAAGCTTCCCATCCTGGCTGATCAAATTTAGCTTTCATTTAACAACATTTTTTGGAGAATAACATGATTGGTCTACGTTTATGTGTAAACTGATTCATCTTGGCTGGAAGCTTAAGAGCAGGACAGATACATATGACTTCTCAAGGAACACAAGGACTCTGGAGCTCCCCTGTAAGACACAGCTGTGATGATGCAAACTTCTGGAGTCAGATTGGACTGTCTCAGCCCCCTCTGTGTGAAGCCAGTCAAACCATTTTATCCTTTCCTTTTCCATCTTTGGTTACCTGACATGCAAAGCTTCCAGCGGTTTACTTCTGGTGGGTTAGTCAAGTTTTTCATGTGAGGCAGCAGGAGCCTGGCAGCATACAAACCTTTGAGACCCAGTTGGGGAAAGTCCATGTGTTAGGAAAGCTTTATCCATTGGTCTGCATTATTTCAAGCAGTGATGCTATGATTCCCCCACCAGGTCCCTGGAGTCTGCCACTTTGGCCAGGTCTCCTGTCCAAACCTCAGCCTGTTTTCTGCCACGCTTAAAGCTATTCTGTGTTCATTCTTTCTGTCATGTTGACTCACCTTCACTTGACTACTTTGCATACTACTTGCCAAAATTCAGTGTATATAAACATATATACGTGCTGTGAAAAGCTTTGGGTTGATCTCTCACACAACTGGGTGGTTATCTACGCGTTTAACTTCTAAGCCACCTGGTCATTTCCAATCAGAAGTATGTTTAGAAGTGTGCTTTAGTCTTGTTGAGTTCCCCAAGGTAGTTCTTCAGATGCTTTAAGTCAGTGCTACATTGACTTGGAGCTTTACAAATAGGAAGTTGGAGAAGAGATCAGAGATAAAATAACTGAAGATAAGGAGTGCAGTGGAGATTTTCCAGTGCTGATTTGAGGAGGAATTCTAATTATCTGCATTTTCTTTTTTCTTTTCTTTCCTTTTTTTTTTTTGGGGGGGTGGGGGTTGGGGGCTGAGGTTCTTCTCTGAGTAGAGGGAATTCTTCACTGATATAGCTTTGACTGTGGACACTTGAGAAGTTTGTGGTCTGAAGGCTGATAATTGTACAAGAATCATCTGCAGCTAGATGTTTATTCATAGCTCAGATGACAATGTTCCGAGCCGCTAGGCAGATAGCTGGGTTAAGAATTTTTTGTCTGCTACAGAGTACAAAAACCTGTGATGTGTTCCAGTCCTCCTAAAACAACAACAACAAAAAAGCAAACAAAAAAACCACACCCCCCAAAAAATTGCTGATATAAAATCAAAACATTCATTGCAGAATTAAAGTGCATAGCAAATCAATTAGGTATAAAGTGTGAGGAAAAAAAGAGTTAAAAAAGCACAAATCTTAAATATAAAGCTCTACTTATCAGGATGTATACTCATTCTGCTCATGTTCTGTCGTTTAATATTTTTTTTCCTGTCCAATCTACCAGTAATCATCAGTAATGTGGGGAAGGAGGATCGTCACCTCCTATCATGTATACTTAAATGAGCATCAGTGAAATAATCAACATTGACACTTAACTTAGCATCTTTAGGTTTTGGGTTTAATGCCTTTGTTGAGATTAAGCAGTGGCTCTTCAGAACCCTTGTGGATATTGCTCCAGGTGCTCTACCTTACCTCTGGATGAGGGCATGGGTTGTCCTAATCAGTCTGCAGAAATGTCCATATCTGTATGAAAGTCTGGCACTTTTGAAATGAATAGAAGTTTCGCTACTGAGGCAGGAGTTGATGTTCTAAGAAAGACAAGCTGGAAGTTTGGGGAAGCAACACCATTGCAATGAATTATTTTCCCTTCTTCATAGCCGTAAAAATATAATTACTTTTATATACTGAAGCATGGAGAGAAATAGTATTTTCAGCTTGGAAAAGAAACAGTTTATGGTTGACACTTAAAATCAAAGCTCAAAATCTTTCCCAAACACAAATTTCAATACATTCCATGTAGTCATTATCCTTTCTCTAAAAATAATCAGCAGTAGCAAATTGGGCAGTTTTTCATGTAAGGTAGCATGGATTGTAGGTTCCCAAGGTCAGGTTAGCTCGAAGTCTGTTGGTTGGTCTAAGCATACTAGTTTGAGCAGCTCTGCCAATCCCAGTCCTCTATTTAGGACTTCCACAATTCAGTTGATAGACTGTCTGCTTTCAAAGTTTAGAAAGTGCAAAATCTGGTCCATGAGCACACAAGAAGGGACAAGGCAGAATATGCAGACTCCTTTGGGTAGTACTGTTATGAAGTTGACCAAATTCCTTTGCCACTGCAATACAGCTGAGCTTGCAGATGAGGCACAAAGGGGTTCTGCTGAGGACTTGGTATTCCAGGTAAATAGGCAGGTTCAAATTAATTAAAAGAATCAAAGTGATGACTGTGTCTCTTTTCTCAAGCTTGTTATGCCAGCCTCAATTTAAACAGGACTCTGGACTGTTTTGTCTCAGCATTGAACACGACAGCATACCTCAGGATGTCATCGACGCCCAAATAACAGGAACTCTCTCCTTTCTGATCGCAGAGGCTGAGGTCAGAAAGACTACTTCCGCTTCCAGCCTCCTGCATGATGGTGGGGAAGCTGCCAAGTTCAAAGCTTCCCAAAAAATTAGAGTTTAAATTAATACTGGGGGAGTCAGGTATGGCCTTGGTCTAGCTGGATAGCTGTGAGATGTACAGTGACATTATGTGACTCAGGAGCACACTGCCAGTTCTGATGGTGAAGAGTCAAGTCTGTCATACGTGCATGCATCCTTTCAGCGTAAGTGTTTATTTAGGCATTTGTTTAAGTTTTAAAAAGCTCTGGGCCTTAGCAAGAGCTGCTGGGCTCCCAGCTTATTTCAAAATCAGTAGGATAATGGCTAAACATGCAGTTGGTTCCTGGTGTTGAAAAAGTCCCTGTTTAATAACTCAATGCTCCTGCCCTGTAAATGAAGGAAGGTATGAATATTTACTTTGCTGACAGAAATGTTGCATCATTAATATCTGTCCCGCTCTTCTGTATTAAATATTCTTGTCTTTTTATATTTAGTGCTGCATAAAAGAGACTTGTGCATGTGGGAGCAGTGGCTTGTCCCAGGGACAGCAGCCCGGGAGTTCCTTGGTTGGAGGTGTGATGCTAACGCAGCAACACCTCTCATCCCATTGCTCTTTTTTTTCTAGATGCCTCGAAAGAGGCAATTTGGATCCTTTTAGATGTTGGTAACGATGTTAATGCTGCATAGGCTTGGCCTGGTCTGTCAGCCCATGTGAAACATTCTGCACAGAAATTCATGTTTACATGTCTTGTCAAACACAACTGAGTCAGGTGTGAAGCGCTCGGCTCTAAGGACAGTAAAGGGAAGCAGTGTATAGCGTTATGCAGCATTTCTCAAAGTCTGTCTGAAACACTGGAAACAAATTGCCAAAGGTGTGGCTTTATTACCACTTTTGGTTCCTGAACTCAGTGATATGCCCAGTTTTGCTGCAGTTTTTGATGGAAGTGGGATCTGTCCTGTAGCCTTTAGATCTTGCGTTTGGCAGTTACTTGTATGCTTTTCTGTCTTGCCACTTCACCTTTTTTTTTTCCCCTTGGTAAATAGGTGGACATTTTATCAGCAATTTTTCATGTTTTGAACCTAAGCTCTTGAATTCTTATCTTGTTTGTTTCTTTATTGCAGCTGGTGCGCAGGATAAAATTGGCTGGGCATTTGGCTTGGGGTTGGAGAGGCTGGCCATGATCCTGTATGATATCCCTGACATCCGACTGTTCTGGAGTGAAGATGAACGCTTCTTGAAGCAGTTTATTGTGCCTCACATTTGGCAAAAAATAAAATTCCAGGTAAAATAATATATATGTATATGATAATAATTTTCTGGCAGTAAGAAGTGTGTGTAGCCCTAGAGAATATCACATAATTAAAATTCTGTGCCATTAACAGATTAGGTTTTAAAGCAACAGCTTTCCACCTATTACGATTCTCTGATACACTGCAATAAAATCCAGCTTTTGACAATAACATTTTTTCCAGTCAGATAATGTTGTGAGTTGCTGCTGATACCCAGTGAATATCATTGTTCTGAGTAATACTTAAGCATAAATTTAACTTTTAAATTTATTCAGAATAGGGATTGATTTAGGCCTGTGTCTGGTTTGGGTATGTTCTTGAATTGCATCCCTAATTCTGTTTCATTATAAGAATGTGTTTGATGCTAAGCGTTCAAATATTGTAATACATTCCAAATTTTTCCCATTGTTTTTGCTCTGCATTCGTTGAAGTCAACGTGAGTTACACTGTCAAACTTCGGCAAAATGCTTTGTGAACATGCCTCGCCATCTTCAATGTATCAGCTCTTTACTCCAGGTAATAGCTGGGGGAGAGTGCAGGCTCAGCTTGTATTTCTTTTGTAACTTCTCTACTGAGGTGATTTTTGTAATTGAACTGAGTGGAAATGCTACTTCCATAATATGCTTCAGCATGAGCACAGGACGGTTCAAGTCAGCTGGTATCATTGCTTTTTGGGAGAGTTCAGCTGGCATAGCTATGTAGATGCTTGGCAAAGTCTGAAGTACTAAAGCAGCAAAATGCTTTTTGCTGCTGCCTTTTACCATTTCCCTTTCTTTGTTTGTGAACAGTTTGATTATGTTGTTTAAGAATTAAAAATATAAAAGGGGAGATCAACAGCAATAAAGCTCAGATGACATTTGAGCAGTCTCCACATCAAATCAGTAGCAGCGTCCATTTTTAAATTCATGGCAATTCTGGCACATCTTCTGGTAGAGTCAGAAGTCAAAATGGTGTTTGGATAGGTTTGGGGGTGGGATGGGTTTTTTCGTGTTGGTTTGGTTGTTTCTTTGTTTGGTTGGTTTAGTTTGTTCTTTTGGTTGAGGTTTTTTTTTGGTAATACCAGCATTGAGGTATTCAGATTGTAGTTATCACTTACAGAAAGAAGACAGGTTTTTGCCGCTGTTCCTAAAGGTGGGTCTGCCTGTAGATTTCCCTGATCCCCTACAAAAGGTTTATTATTCTTTTCAATAAGGAGTGTTCAAGTGTCCTTCTTTTCAGCCCATATCTTTCTGATTGGTATTGCTCCTGGGGAGCATGGATTGTGTCTTGGTTTATAGATTGCAGTCTGATCTCTGATGGAATTAAGATGAAATTTCTTTCTTGCTTTAAAATTGTGGATCTAAGACTCAAACTGATATTAGCAGTAGATTGGGTTTTGGGGAAGGGCCGACATTGTCGGAATGATATGGTCTAATGTTGAAGGTGAGCCAAAGAGAGGGCTGGGTGTCTGGCTTCTCTAAGTTGCAAATAATTTTCGTGTTCAGCTGCAGATAAAGTCAGGTGTACTGAACCAATCTGAAGATGACAGCAGCATAGGTTATTGTGGATAGGCTCAGAGGTAAAGACACAGTTTCTAGGAAGCTGGAAGTGAAAGAATTTTATTTTTTTTTTTTTTAATTGGTGCTGTTTGGTAACCTTAGCTGAGCAGGAGTCACTGGGAGCACATGGTTTTGCACTGTTTTGCTGGGTAACTGTGTCATCAATAGGAGAGCGGTGACAAGGTCTTGGTTGGTCTTTAAGCATGTCTTCTTGCTGAGCAGCGTTGGTTTCAGCTGGCATTGGTTCAACTTGGAACAGGGAGGAAAGTTGTCCAACCCAGAACTGATGTTGTAGAGAGATCATGACGTTGAGGCTTGCTGGCTGAGACACATTTTGAAGTAATAACCTGAATCAGGAGGTATGATGCAATAGGTAGGGGACTTCAAGGAGGAGGAATTGTCAGCTGCCACTGTGCTCTAACCTGGACCAAAGGGAAACATCAGAATAATATTACTGGGCCATTAACTACTTCTTTATCACATTAATGTGTTGGCAGTTGTTGTACCGCAGCAAATAGGCCGATGAAAAGTATAGAGATTGGGAGAATGAGGGGTATGGGAGAGGGGCAGCAGAGGTAGAAAGATGGATAATTTTCAATCTTTTCCTTCTCTCTTCTAAAGAAAGGATATGGCCAATGTTTTAGAAGCAAATTTTTGCTCTGGTATCAAGCACTTCTTAGGGACTTTTTTTCTTCCCTCCCTCCCCCTCCCCTTTCCCTTTTAACACATACATACACACTTGGGTGTCCCATCTTCAATTTTGGTAGAATAGTTCTTCCTAACTCTTAGCTTATGTTTCTCAACTCTGTCTCTAAATATAAGAGACTAGAGGCAAGCTTGTTTTTTTGTTTAAAAGGAAGTCTGTATCCAGCTTTCATCTGGTATGTAACACTGAGCTTTTTTGAGCTCAGTACTGTACCTACTTCTAGTACATACAGGCATTGCTTTATAAAGGGTTAATGACCCTTCAAATGAGAATACTGTGAAATAATCTTTGGTCTACCATAAGATCTTGGGTGATGGGAGTTAATAAGCCAGTTTTTCTTTCTGTTCTATGTTATTTTTCAGGTATGCTGTAAAACCAAGTTAGCAGACCTTCTGCACCTGTGTACTTTCTAAAGAGTCATAATTAATGAATCACATGGTTTATTCATATCATATTTAAAAGAAAACTTTTAGCCTGTCTTCCAGTGTTGATGTTGTAAGAAATCTCAATGGATATTAAAAAAAGTGTCAGATTTTCTGCATGCAAGGCCATGCAGTACTTTTCAGCCTGACTGAACTGAACCAAGACAGACCAGGTGTTCTGAGAGCCTTTCATTACACAGATTGAATCCTGCAGCCTCAGAAGGCCTGGGTAAATGTCCATCCTTTATGCACTTAACCAAGACAGACCTCTCAACCTTTGGATACTCCCCCCATCCTTTCTTAGAATCTGTATATTATCCACCAACATAAATATTTTCTTTCTGTTCATTAAAATGTTCTTCAAATACATGAAGTCCACACTACATAGCAGTAACCTGTAATAATAGCTGGGCTAAATATAGTCTTGTTCAAAAATGGAATTTAATTGGAGCATTTTCTTGAGACTTAAAAGGACGTATTTTGTGCCTTTTAACATCTTGAATGTGTCTGAATTTTCCCTGTGTCATCAGTTGCTCAATATACGTGTGCAGGCTTCAGTAGGTCAAAAAGCTGTTGGGAAGAGCAAACAGTGCTTGTACCATTGTGGCCACTCAGCACAGCAGTGTTAGAGTGCTGCTCCCAACAGATCAGATTATTGCATTGATTTGGATTACCAAATCGCTCCAGCTATAATTTGACACGAGTCACAGCAATGTGGGGGATCAGAGGCCTTCAATCACTTGTGTAGGGGTTCTGCTCAGGCTGTGAAATGAAAGGCTGAGGACGGATGGGGCAGGAAAGACTAAGCACCTGCAAGGAGTAATGTAATAAAACAAATGGCTTGGATCCGATGTGGTACGCTGTGTTACATCTGTGTTCGTCAGGGCTCTGAGCATAGTTCCGTGTAATCGCTTTCCGGTTCGTGCTGAGCCAGCATTCTTACCAAAAAACCATGTGTCCGTGGGCTGACAACTCTCGAAAAGGTACAAAAATGAAATGACATTTAGGGGAGGAAGACACTCACAGTTCAGATGAAGTGCGGTGTGCCCAGAGGTGTTGATTAAGACGAATGGGCTCTGGCAGCAGGACGGTTCCTGAAACCTCCATCATTTCACTGCTGCAGTGAGCAAGCGGCATGTCATCTCAATTGACTGCTGATGCATTCTCTCCTCACAAAGTCACTTTCATTTGATGCTGCTGGAGGCTGTGGCTGCTGTTGTTTTAAATAGTTATTTATTTTGATTGCAGATGAGCCTTGTGGCCCAGATTGAGGTCAACCAGAAGCATGGTTATGCTGTTTTAAGGGAAGCTTTGGTACCAAGGGAATCTGGATCAGATGCCTAGCTAAACTGCAGACTCCCTCTGTGAGATTATGGGAGTTGCTGTCTTCTTCTTTTCCTCATTTCTGCCATATCTGCAATAAGCTGACTTTTTACCACCCCTCCCATCATCTCCAGGGGCTGCATCTTCCTTGTATCTGCTGGCACATGCAGTCTCGCCAAACTCCTTCGTAATTCCTTCATAATAACCTGTTAGCTTCAATTCTCAAAACAATAGACTTTCTAATCAAAATCATTCTGATGGTGCCAGGATAGACAAAGCTCCTAGAGCAGCTCTGCTGGGAAACATGAGGGGCTAGTAACCTTTAGCAGTGGAGTGAGGAGAGCTGACAAACAGCTTGAATTGGCACTGTTCACCTCCCGTACTGCTGTAGCCAGAATGGTGTACGTGGCCCTAAACTAGGAGACCGTCTCTGCTTTGAAAAGTGAACAGTCAAGGTTAGCAGAGATGAGAAAAAAGGTATCTTCAGAAAGATGTGGTTGTGTGGAAAGAAGTGATTCGTTGTACGGGAAAGGAAATCAAAGTGGGTTTATCTTTCTCCTGTGCAAGAGAGCAAAGGCTGGGCTTCACTCACTCCCATTTGCCTTTGCTCTGTATGTCACAGGAATTAAGCCCCTATTCTAATGACAATGGTTTATCCAGTAGCCCTGTTTGCACTGTTTGCTACATATGTGAGCCCTCTCGTTCACACAGTTGCGGAGTACAACGTTTTTACCTTACTGTGCACTTTTCAGTTTTCTGAGACAGTCGTCATCCCTGTGCACATACCTGGTTGTTGCTGGGACACATATAGCTTGTCGTGAAGCTTTAGAAGATGCTGAAAGTAAAATGCACTGGCAGGTCTAAGGGGAAACTTTTGCAAATTAAACCATCTTAGTCCATATCCTTTTTTCCATGCTTGAGAAAGAGAGCACCTAATGTATAAGCCAGTCATTTCAACCAGTTTGATCTTTTTACATTCACTGCACAGGGTGGGTCTGTCTGATCCATCATTAGTATGCTACTCCGTATAATTTATATTTATCTTCTTAGTCTGTGATTAGCTTTATTTTCCAATAAAAAGTAAATAGATTCACTGGCTGCTACATTTTGAGATATTTTTCATCAAGATTAGGTAACTCCATGCTTAAATGGTTATTCATTTATTATGTTTACTTTCTAATAGTGCATCTATTAAAGGCAAATACGCAACCATTAGTATGTAAATTTAACTTGGATGTCTGAACAAATGAGGTACAGCCTCGACTGTGATTTATTGTCTAATTACTTTTACTGTAATTGAAGATATATAATGTATGTATGTATGCATGTGGAGGTACAACAGAGAATAGATGATGGTGTAGCATAAACATTTTATTGGCATGACTTTGGGAAGGTTGAATTTCTTTTGAGTGACTTACGTAGATCATCTTAAACAAACGTCAATAAAGCCTTTACAGTGATGCATATCATCTCAAGTTTGGCTGTATACTCTGCAGAACATTGTGAATCTCTTTTTTTAGTGTTGGATAGTCATGGAAAGAAGGCAAAAATATATTCTTCATTGTGGAGATGCTGCACTAAGCTGCACGATTGGATTAGAAATCACTTGATCGTCAAGTCTTCTCTCATCAGGATGTTAAATTTCATATTGTTTGTAGCCAGTGCTGGTATTGAAGCTTTAGGAACCTGAGCCCTCTGGCCCCAGTCAGGCAAAGTACTGAAGTGCATGCTGAGCTTTAAACTTGCGAGTAGTCCCATTTAAATCAATGGGATAGTTCCTGTGCTCAGTCAAACATAACCTAAATGCCTAAATAGTTTCAGGTCAGAGACCACCGTACTTCTGGAATCCGACTGAGAGTGATCAGTGCCTTGCAGGGCTGAAGCCAAGGAAACTTTAAAAATGGCTGTTACAAGCAATAAGAGTTTAATCTGACAAACTGCAAACTTCATTTGCAAAACCTTTGATCCAAGCCAGTTTTACTGATCCCCACTTGGATAAAGAAAGTCAACAAGCAAGCATCTAGACGGTAAACAGGACTTGAATTCCCATTCTCAACTAAAGACAATTGGCTGAAAACACAGGAAGAAGAAAGAAGAAAATAGGGGCTCAGAAATGAGGAGAGAAAGTGGATGGACAGTCACGTGAGACTGGATACAAGAAAAACAAACCACTGAATTAAGACAAAGTAAGAGGAAGGTAGAAGAGCAAAGAGCTGTACTTTGGGCATTGGCAGCAATATGAAAAATTCTGGGGGCAAACAGAGAAAGTTTAAACAAGATGGGGGGCCGGTGGGGTGGAAGAGGAGAAAGACACAGAAAAGGAGAGTAGGTTTAAGGCAAAAACCTGTTGAGACTGATTCAAAAGACTTTTTCTAAATCAATCAGAAAGTCTTCCCAGACTTTGTACTGTACACATCTACTCTTGATCTCCTTTTGAAAAATCAAGAAGTATAAGTGACCACAAAAATTATGACCACGAGCCATCAAAGCATTTCTGTACTTTAAAGTATTATTATCAGTCTTGGTGTGGGAGGTGGTGTTGAAAGCAAGTAATGTGTTGTCTGAGAGTAATGATTGAAACATTTATAGCAGCTCTCCAAAACTCAGGCGTACCTCAAAAACAGGAGTGATGAAAAAAGGTATATCCAATGCTATTCTATCCTAATTTAATTTTGTGGACTTTTAAGTCCAGGTCTAAAAAATAAGCACCTTACATACCAGTGAACTGCAAATGAGTAATATAGTGGCTTTTCCAGCATATGATATAATAAACAGATGCTCAGACACACATGCAATTTCACTGGAGCACAACTGGACCTGTGTGCTCAGCCTTTCAAGGTAATGAATTTTCCAAACACATTCGGTGCTTTCTTTGTCTGGCTGTTCTTAGCTTTTTATTTCCCCAAGTAAAACCTGAGTGAGGATACTTACCACAGCTATTGGTTCTATAGACTTTCTGTCTCTTGTTTAAAAGGGAGATTGCACCTGACACTGTACAGTAATGCAGATATGGGAGGGTGTTGAAGAGTCTTGCCTGTATTAGTTCAGTGTGCTGGGAACAGCAATATGGGAATCAAAGGAGTACCCTGTCTTATCTTCCCACCACATCTTTACCTTGGCTTTCCTTCATCTTCATAGTCTTAGGATCTAAGGCTAATTCAGGTTGGAAGGGACCTCAGGAGATCTCTAGGCCTACCTCTTCCTCAAAGTAGGGTCAACTCTGAGGTCAGGCCATGTTGCTTAAGACATTATCTGGATGGATCTTGAAAACATCCAAAGATGGAAACTGCACAAGCTTTTTGGGCTACCTATTCCACTGCTTGACTCCTCATGGTGAAAAAGTTTTTTCTTCTAGCCATTCTGAAGTTCTCTTGTTTTGGCTTACATCCATTACTTCTCACTCTTCCACCATGCATAGGAGTGAAAAGCCTGGGTCTATATTGTTGATGACCTCCTTATACGTACTTGCAGGTTGCTGTTAGGTTCCCCTGAAGCTGTCTCCTCTCCACACTGAACAAACCCAGCTCCCTCAGTCTTTTTTCACAGGCAAATGTTTCAGCCCTCCTGATCTTCTTGGTGGCCCGTTGCTGAAATTGTTGCGGTTTGTCAATGTCTTTCCCATATTGGGGGGGGGGGGCGCAAAACTGAATGCAGTACTCTAGATGTGGTCTAACGAGCACTGGGTAAAGAGGGATAGTTTCTCCACTGAATCTGCTGGCTGTGCTCCTGTTGATACAGCCCAAGATGCTCTTGGCCACCTTTGCTGCCAGGGCACCCTCATGCCAGTCGCTGTCCACCAGGACCCCCAGGTCCTTCTCAGCAGAGCTGAGTTCTTCTCTTTGTATGTTTTCTTGTTATCCCTTCTGTAGCTTATCAATATGTTCACTGTCAGGGCTCATCATAGCCTCTTCTCATCTACCAGCTCTTAGTCCTTCTGCAGAAACTGGTGCCTGCATCAAACTGGACAGTGATTCCAACATTTCTTCCCACTTGTTAAATGTCCTTGTGAGCATTTTGGGTTTTCTCTGATACTGCTTTTCACACCGGAGGTGCTTTCTGTGATATCCACTTTCCTTTTCTCTTTCAAACCTCTCCTTTGCAAACTCCTCATTTCTTGCAATGCCTACCAAAACAGCTGGCTGCAGATGGCTGAGGCGGTGAAAAGCTGAGAGACCTGTCTGTCAGTTTTGAGTTTCTTTTCATGATTCCAGTGGACTATACCTCCAGCCTTCATCTGCTTGTTGGCATTTCTCATACAGTTAGCACCTCAGTTTATAGGGGCAGGAATCATCACTGGACTGCACGTTTTGATACTGGATTTGTGAAACACTTAGTGTGCCAGAACCCAGGCCCATGACTAAGGCTGCACTGTGATGATACTACTGAAACTTGTGGTAAAAATAACCACTGACGGGGGACATGGTTCCCAGAAATCCAGCTGCTACCCTTTGAGCTAACACCGATGATGCAGGTTTTCACGCACACCCTGTTTCCATCCCTCCACCCACCCACTGCAATCTAGTCTTACTGATAGCCTCCCAGTGAACCTGGACAAATCAGCAATAGTTTAATTCCTTTCTGCTTTTACTTGGGAAAATGTCAATAGTCCTTTATGCTTAGATTAGCTAGTGTTATTTATCTTACGTAATATCTCCATCTGTTGTCTGCTGGAGCACCGAAGGGTGAAGCAAATCCATGTCATCCATCTAGCAGCCACCTTGATAATAGTCAGATGTATAGAGAAGCCGATGGTATTCATTAGCAAAAGCATAGGTCTTTTCCTCTCCTTCATCCGTGTTCCTTGAAAATTCTTTAAGTAATTCTAGGTTGTTTTCACAGTGTGAAAACTCTCATGTTCACCTCCGTTAAGTTGTCACAGGCCAATAGCAGATTTGGTCTTGCTGGAGATGACTTCAAGCAAAATAGCTGGTTTGAGCTGTTCTTTCTGGATGTTACGAGTTTTTTGCTTTGTACACAACTGTCCCAGTTGGAATTTGTTTAGAGTGGGTGGAGTGTGCGTCTATATATATGTACAAAGAGCAAAATATTTCATCCTTACTTTCAGTTTTCTATGCTAACACACAGTTAAATCACCAGTAGAATTCTTATGACATAGCAGGTAGTTCTAAAACCTGGATGTAATTATGTGTTTCCTCAAATTTTCAGCTATATGGGAGGTCCAGGGCTTTACTAACAAACCTAGAGAGGGCCTAGAGAGGGGTTTTTGGAAGCTCACCATTGTGTCCACCTGGAAGATGTCCTCTCTTTTGACTGCAGGTCCAGTCAGAGACAGCAGTTAAAACTTCCCTCTGTTTGAAGGATTTTGGTGGTTTTGTGACTGCTCTGTACCACTTGTTCTCAGAGTATCAGGATGAGGAGCATAATTTTTGTTCTTTCCCATGTACCCATGGTACTGTTCTGTTCTGCTGTTCCAGTTGTACTGCAGCAGCTACTTATGTGGCTAGTCTGTGAGGTGGATCAGGGACCCTTTTTCCTCTGCAGTTTCTTAAAGCTATGTCAGTTCCCTGATCCACTTCTCAGTGTTGCCCCGCGCCCTCAGCACAACTGAGACAGCACTTTTCTTTTTAGAGGCAGGACAAAACCAGAAGTGACTGGGGAAAAAGCCTGTAAGGTGGCTTTGCCACTGGATAGTGTGCCACAGCACTGTGGCTTCCGTGCATAAGCAGCACAAGGGAAAGGTCATGGATCAGTGAGGGAAGTGAGCAGCCTGGGTGGAAAGAGGAGCCTTTGCTAGCTGGGAGTCTTCTACCTTTTCCTTCCATGTGCCTTGGACATCCAGAACCTCAGTCCTGGAAGAAAGAAGGAAGAGTCCAGAAGTAATTGAAAGAAAAGTCAAGGACTAGAGAAGAAAGGACGAGGAACTTGGATGAAGACATATAGCTGTTCTTGTTGAAAGTTTCTTGTTCCAGTGGTGGCATCCCAAGTGAAACACAGCTGTGCAATGCTCACAAGATCCAAAGGCCACCAAGTCGGTAGATGTGTCCCATGGATTTCAAATTGTGGTGCAGGGTCTAATTGGAGGTCAGTAACAAGTGGTGTCCCTCAGGGGTCAGTACCGGGTCCAGTTCTGTTCAAAATATTCATCAATGACCGGGATGAAGGATAGAGTGTACCATCAGCAAGTTTGCTGATGACACAAAACTGGGAGGAGTGGCTGACACGCCAGAAGGCTGTGCTGCCATATAGCGTGACCTGGACAGGCTGGAGAGCTGGGCAGAGAGAAACCTTATGATATTCAAAAAGGTCGAGTGTAGGGTACTGCATCTGGGGAGGAATAACCCCATTCATCAGTCCAGGTTGGGGGCTGACCTCCTGGAGAGCAGCTCTGTGGAGAGGGACCTGGGAGTCCTGCTGGACAACAGGATGACCATGAGCCAGCAATGTGCCCTAGTGGCCAAGAAGGCAAATGGCATCCTGGGGTGCATCAAGAAGACCATGGCCAGCAGGTCAAGGGAGGTCATCTTCCCCTTCTACTCTGCCCTGGTGAGGCCACATCTGGAGTACTGCGTCCAGTTCTGGGCTCTCCAGTTCAAGAAAGACAAGGATCTGCTGGAGAGGGTCTAGCAAAGGACCACAAAGATGGCCCTTTGCTGGGCCAGGAAAGGCTGAGGGACTCGGGTCTCTAATCTAGAGAAAAGAAGATTGAGGGGGGATCTTATTAATGCTGACAAATACTCAAAGGGATGGTGCCAGGTGGCTGGAAACAGGGTTTTTTCAGTGGTGCCCAGTGATAGGACAAGATATAATGGGCACAAGCTTGAACATAGGAAGTTCCATCTTAACATGAGGAGGAACTTCTTTACTTTGAGGGTAGTGGAGCACTGGAACAGGCTGCCCAGAGAGGTGGTGGAGTCTCCCACTCTGGAGACATTCAAAACCCGCCTGGATGCCATCCTGTGCAACCTGTTGTAGGTGACCCTGCTCTGGGAGGGCGGTTCGACTAGATGATCTCCGGAGGTCCCTTCCAACCCTGACCACTCTGCGATTCTGTAATTGGGCTCTCCACGTCTTCCCAAACAGGTGTTTGCCATTGTCCTTCCATGCAACTAATGCAAAAATACTTTCACATAAAAAAAGGAGTGTCATCTGTTCAAAAACGAAGGAAAGAGTCAAGATTGTATTTTTTTTTTCCTACCTCTCTGTAGTCTGGAAAGTTGGAATAACATGGCAGAAACCCAGCCTCTCACAAGCCTTCAAGAGTCATAACATTCACAGTGTATCCCATGAAAGGCTTTGGCACAAGCAAAAAGAAAAAAAATTGTGCCTTAAGAATGTCCATCTCAGGTGTGGCTGAATTTAGAGCATGTTGTTAGTTTAGAGGATGATGGGTGAATATGTAGAGAATGTGGTATACCCAGCAGGTGTATCATCAATACAAGTGAAGGAGATTCCCAGCAACTGGGAACAGACCACCAGGCACTTCCTTCCAATTTGTTTTTAAACAAAAAGGAGCAACTATAACCTTGACTGACTTTTGAGCTCACCCCAACATGATATAAATAAAAAATGAATTTCCAGTTATGAATGCTGCTGCAATGTACAGTTATTGTCAGCAGAATAATTTTCCTGCTAGTTGATATGGGAAAGCCAATGCAACCCAGTCAAAGCATACCTGATACTGTTTAAATGATTACTTAGCAAAAAGTGCAATAAGCTTCAAAAAGCATGTGTTACTGTGGTTTGCTCTGATCTGTAAACCTCATATATTTGCAGTTTGACTGGTTGAGGCTCTTTAAAACAAATAGCTCACAAATGAGTAATTTTGCTGCTGAATGTATCAACCGATCTTTATTGCATCCCAAATGATGAAGTATAATGGTTATACAAAGTGCTTAAATAAGCCATGGAGCAATTTCCAGCAGTGATATATATGCTGAAGCCCACATTAAATTAATATTAGGTGAAGGAGTAAACCTGGAAATCTAAAATAACAATAGATTTCATATTGGTTATGTGAAGCTATGAGAACCAGCTGCTGGTGGGTTCGACAGGAATGCACACATGTTCAGAGCTTTCAGTCTTACTGTCTACAAAAGTATGTAGCTAGTAAGGAGGGTAACCCTTACATTTTTGCCAATATTTTTCCAATATTGGTTTAATTACAGTGCGATGAATAGAATTTTTGCTGGGAGGATGGCACAATAACAATCTTGACTTGAGTCTTTAGCCCTGACCTGAGAAATGACTCAATTTCCCTACGCAATAATTCTATTTTCCATGCTGTTTACGGTTGTAGTTGTCTTGTACCTCATGCCTCAGCATGTCTTCTCCAACAGTATCGTAGGGCAGAAAGTTCTTCAGGACAGGGGCTATCGTTTTGTGCTCCACCTGCCTAATGGGACCATGGTTTCTGACGGCCAGTCCTAGGTATTTGTCACAATCTGAATATCTGCATGCCTACAGCAGGGTCAAATACATCTTTGTGAGTGTACGTTATGCGTTTGATGTAAGAATAAACTCCTGTTTAAAACGTCTTCAGAGGTACAGGTATGTACTGGCAGGCATATACAACCAGAGAAATATAAAGGGCGG
>NW_009648440.1:594360-599445 GCF_000708025.1 Charadrius vociferus
TAGGAAATACACTCTAACTCTTTTTACCAGTTTTGGACAAAAGGATGGGTTTTGTCATAGATGAGTTTACTTGATAGCTGGTTTAACATTTGTACCAACGTTTTACACACAAAAGATACATCTTGCAAAGAGCTTTTGATAAAATGTCTCTAAAATCATGCCTAAACCCTTACAGTCATCATCTGCATCATGATTAGCCATTGCAGCTCAGCTGTAGAGTGTCGCTAGGAAATGAGGGCTGGGGAGAACAGTCTGGGTGCGTGTGTGCTTATGTGTGAACAGGAGCGTCTTTTGAAGTACATGGTGTTAATAAAAACCCCCCGATTTTCAGCTACCGCTTCTCTGATCAGAATTTGAATTAGGCTACAGAGAATAGCCAAACAACAGAAGGCAGAGTTGGGGAAGAACTGTATTATTCTTATCATACCTGTCCTCAATTTCCTTCATCTTGCTGGTGTGAGAGCCAGGTGGACCATAGTACTGACAGCCTAAAACAAAATGTGACAAGTAAGTAATGCTTTGGGGTGCATATGCTGCAGAGGATTTGTTAATGCAATTTTCTGAAAACTAATAATGGGAAGAAATCACCTCTTTTGAGGATTGTTTGCATCCTTCTGCTCCTGCGCACGTGTTGAATCCAGTTTGCGTAATTATTCCCACATGTACCCTGTTCTCCTAAATCAGCAATAGTGAATCCATTTTCTGTTTCTTGTAAAATAAGGAAAGGCATTAAAGAAATACCTGTTCTGCACAAGGATTCTGCTTGCAGAGATTGAAATGTCTAAATATTTTGTCATTGCATACTTAAATGCTTAGTGTACTTTTTGTGCTTGGTCTGTTCTCGGCTTATGGCTTCTCTGTAGTTTTCTGTTTCTAAGTGTTGTTACTCTTTAACAAGAGTATAGCTTTAGGAATACTGAGGGTCTGCCTGAAAGGAAAAATTAAAGGCTTTTCTCCCTCTTCTGAGTATTGGACAAGTAAGTAGAGCCTTTCATTTCTGTTTCTGTCTAGCTTACCTACTGTTCTTTAAAGTTAGATACTGGTTTTAGCTAGCTACACTACCCTGGTGTTTTATTATTGCTTTTGCACTTTGGAGGTTGTGATTTGTATGAATTTAGTACTTTAAGGGGGAAAAAAATTAAGTTGACTACTCTAGAAACTAAAGTACTTGATTTTGCCGAGAGTCATTGCAACTCGGGCAGTTTCCCCAAGTGAAGAAGGAAACCTAGCTATTTTAGTGGCACTGGAAATCATGAAGAATATTTCAAAACTACCAATAATCTGCTTAGCTAAATTTCTGTACATGGCAGTTAGGATCTTTTAATTTCCTAGGGAGCAAAGATTTTTATGATGCAGTATCTACAGTAGCATCTCCCAGATGATACAGATTAGCTCGTAGGTCTGAGAAGTGTAGAAAGGTGAGGACATTCCTTTGTAGTATAGCAATGTCGAGGGCATTATGTAAAGTTGTACCTGACCAAGAAATAAGAAGCGACATTGCCATCGTCTTGGAAATCTCTATGCTTTTTAGGAGGGAGAGAGGAAAAAAAATACAGCCTGTTCAGTGGGAAGAAGGACTTTTTCAGATGTTGCATATGCCTGTAAGATTTGTGATGCTAGCTGATTTTGGTGTAAGTCATATTCAGGTGTTCTGGAGATTTTGCTGTTTAAACAATAACTCTCTGGAATGGTGGATTTAATGAGCAGAAAAGGAAATATAATCAACAGTGCTTTATATTAGATTTTTCGTCTAAGCTGAAATGAAATGTTGCGTGCAATTTGTTTCCATTGTTATGCTATGTATTTGGAAGAAATACATCTTCATATTGCTGCAGTCTCTTTCCAAATACTCGCATTCTTTATTTAAATATAAATCTTTTATATGAATTGTTGATGTGTGCAGAATTTTACCCCACAGGGCTATTTATCTCGGCATTATTACTAAGCATAATGAGAAAACACATACAAACCAAACCATCAGAAAGGAGGAAACCTGACTTGTGAGCATGGCAAACACTGAATGCCTGCAGCAACCAATGCCTTCTGCAGGAGTTCCAGGTACTCAGCACTGCTGAAGAAGAAATTCTTAGTATCTGCTGAGAAGTTGGGTTTATGCTGACTTGTACCAGTTTATAGCCTGTTGCTTGCTTGCTTGCAGGCATGATAGATATTCTTTAGAAAAGTGCAGGATTGGTATATACAGTCTTTATTCATTGACGGGTTGTTTTTTGAGGTCTGTGTCTTCTCTGCCCTTTTTTACCCCTGCTTGAAAGAACCCGATAGAGTGATTCTGCCTGTGGAGTGGGAGATTTGGGTAGGAAGGACATACAGAATATGGACACCCTCTGCAAAAGGCAGTCTTAAGTGTTGATTATTAGGTTTGATGTGAGAATCCACTATACCATTTTGGTGATTCCAAATGACTGGATTCCTTCCCCAGGACACAAGCTTGCTTGTTTTCTATAGGCAACACCACAACATGATAAATAAATTGTCCCATCTGTTCCCCTTTGTGTCACAACAGTTCTCTGGTAGCAACTGCTCAAATGGAAAAGTGGTACCAGAAAAGCATTTCTTGGCTTTTAGTTGTTTTGCAGTGATACATGTATGTTTGATATGGGAGAAGATTAGCGCCGTGAAGCCAGCTAGTTCAGTAGACCATCAACTGAGATGCAGGGGAAGAAGCATGAGGAGAATACATATTTTTTTACAGTAGACTTAGGACTGCTATAGGAACACGTCAGGCTGATCTCTTCTTTACCCTGGTGCTCTCAAAAGGGGGTTGTAAGAAGCTGAGATGTGGGAGTGAGTAGTAGACGCATCCGTTTTGGTGGTTCTCCATGTGAGTCCTATTTGTTCTATGGGAACAAGAAATTACTTTTGACTAGTCAAGCACAGAGCAGAGAGTCCATCACTGGTATTTGGGAATGATTTATATTTATCTTTTGGTGTTTTTTATACTCAGATCACAAGTGGCAAGGCATATCCAAATGCCCATGTGCATGGGTACCTGGAAATATGTCTCTGCTATGTACACTGCAACAAACCTGCTTTTAATAGGATTAGGTCAATCCTCTCAATTTTTATGTCTTTCCTGCACTTTTTAGATTCCTTACTAACCACATAAAAATAAGCTTTTCAGTGGCAATAGAAGTGATCCTTCTGTGTCTGGAAAGCATCTCAAAAGCCATGTGTTGTTTCTCAGTTTTTTGACCACAGGTCAGTTTGAAATACATATTTGCACTCAGAGAAGTGTATTGTGGCTTTAAACTTGGACCATTGTCCATGATAAATTTAAGTGAGCTTGACTTTGAAATAAAATGCTTGCAGTTTAAAATAAAGTTGTGCGTAAGAACACAATGTCCCTTTCTTATGGGACTGCAGAGGCTTAATAACTATCATTACTTTTGGATGAACAAGTTTAATGGCAAGCTTTCTCCTCACTCATTCTGCCACAGCACCAGTCCTTTTGTGCATTCTTCCAAATGCTTGGAAAAGGTGGAGCAACTTCCCTAAGAAGTTCGATCTTTTCATTGGCTGTTACCCATCTTAATTTTTCAGTGTGGTATTAGGTATTGACTTTCCTTTGTCAGGCAGGCTCCTCTATAATAAACTGTAACTTTTAGCATGCAAGAAAGGTTGTATTGTTCTTGTGCGTGTGTGTGTGCATTTGTGATGAGTCTTTGGGTTTTTTTTTCTATTCAAAGGTGCTTCACTGGCATTGGAAAAGGTGACTAGATGAGATTATATGAAGAGCTACCCAGTGACCACTTAGGGAGAATATAAGCAATGAAACTCTTGTTTTGCACCTTCAGGGAACCTGTAATATGGCTCAAGAGAGAAACTCTTATCTTCAACAGGACTCCATAGGGCTTAGCTTAGGTGGGAAGGGGACAGAGCTTGGATGGTGGCGCGCACCACACAGCAGAGAGGGATCTGGTCCGCAGATTTGGCCAGGCATAAAGCTGCAGCTTCTGCCAAGGGGCAGCAGCTGCTTCATCCCACATTGAGGGTTGAGACTTACCTAGAAAGATAGTCTGTGCCTCATGGCACCTCCCTGCTCAACCTGGATTTAGAATGGGTGTTTCACCTTTGAGAACAGTTTAATTTACTGTGTTGATAACGTTGATTTCTTTCCTGTATTTTCTGCAAGGTACTTCCTGTTTTTCCACAATTCCTTGATTGTTTTTCCCCAGGCATGAGGGAGGTAAAGGCAAAGAGAGTGCTTTGCCAAGATGAGGAACAGCAGTGACTTGTAACCCAATGCTGTTTTAATTGTGCAGGCTCCTGCTGACAAACAAGCTGGTCTTTCTGCCAAACATATGATTTTCTTCAAAGTATTGATCTCTAGAGGGGAGTCTGACATCTCTCCCCCTTTTTCACCCCCATGAAGGGCTGTGAACTGCATTACTTGGAGTGGAAACTGGAATATTATTTGATTGATTTGACCTGCAGGTGTGTGTTGGCAAGTCCAGTCAGCTGCAGTATCTATAGGCAAACGTTCCTTGTGGCTGGTGGTAGCTCATCTCAGCAAAAGGGCAAGGTTGGAACCAGGGCTCCTAAACACAACTTTGAAATCAAACATTTCTGCCAACTACGACAAATTAAAACCTTTAGGAATGGAAAGGAACCAGACTGGTTAGAAAGTAAAAAGGGAGGAAAAGGATGATGGCTGTGGGAATGTTTGGGCAATCCTTCCCCCAGCCCTGAAGTCCCTAGAAGACTTGATTGCATAGTACTGCTGCCATGCCTAAGAGGAGTTGTATCTAAGGCGGTGTACATCCCGTTCTCTTCAGTAGCTCAACATCTTTATGCTGTCCTGCGTATTTGCTTTAAGATGAGAAATCACTAAGCTAGAAAAAGAAATGAGATTTGGTTCGGTAATATTGTCATTACCAGAATGCCATGAAAGCAGTAATTTTCTTAAAGAGAAAAGAGCTGTTACACTACACCTAACTGTTCAGCTCAAGTATGCTCTCTCCCACGATGACAAACAGCAGGTGCTTGGAGAACAGCAGAGCGAGTGTGAAATCAGTGTGATCCTTCTCTACTTTTACTGATCCTGCTTAAAGCCACAAGAGACCT
>NW_009648440.1:599481-601019 GCF_000708025.1 Charadrius vociferus
CAGAGGATCTGTCCACTATGAATTCGTTTAGTCCCTTTTGGTTCCATGTAACAGGTCCTTAATTATGGTATGCACAGTGTGGAAAAAATGCACCCTTTAGTTTATTTGAAACCTGATGACTTCCTTGCTCTCTCCTCTTTTCCCCTTGCCTTTGTGAGAAATAGTGGAGGGCATTTCCCTTTCCACATTGAATGAATTAGTGATTTGAAGCCATTTGGGACACTCAAAGGCACGCACATGATATTCAAACCAAGAACAGAGCATCCTCACCCACGCACGAAGAAAACCTCTTCTATTCAAAATGGTCCATGTACAAGCAGAGTGCCTGAAATCCAGGGAGAACATGATGTTCCCATGGACACATGGTGTTCCCCATACCTGTATGTGAGCTTGCAGAGGTGAAGAGCTCTGCTGGGGGGAGCAGACTGCTGTCCAAAAAGGGGTGATCATACTTGTGTGTTCATTCCCTGGGAAGTACCACTGGAGGATAACACCCTTCTGCTGTTCTCTGCAGGAGGACGGAGCAGTGCATCAATCCCAAACTGGTCCATTTGCTTTGGTTTTAAGAGCTTAATCCCAGAATTTATCTGTATATCTGCTTATCAGACTTAATAGAAGTTCTCTGTTGAAATTTCTCCATTTCCTCCTTTGGATGTGTGTGTATTTACACATAAATGTATATGTGTGTGTATACATGTATGAATATATAGAATTTACTGTTTATAACTAAGAAAAAAATTGATTTGGTGAAGGAAAGGGAAGAAAACTTATCATAATGGAACATTGTGACTGCGAATTTTAAGACATGACAGCCAAGAAATTCAAAATTATGTTTCCTGCAGCAACTGTAATTTGTCTATGCTGGTCATAAATACAAAAGTGTAAATCTAGGAGCGTACACACTAATACAGGAAACTTCATTATGTGCAAGGGAGCTAAGTTACAGTTGTAAATTTGCAAATTTGAATTTCATGCCTGTTACGTGTTTAAATTTCCTATGATAACACTGAATTAATGTAGTTTCACCATGGAATATATTAAGAAAGGCTTAGCTATTACAGGATTGTAGCTTTCGTTTTGATGAAAATATGACATTGCATTAAAACTGTACAGTTTATATACATATTTACACAAATACAGCACAAATACAGGCTCGCTGGGGTATGGCTGGAGAGCAGCCCTGAGGAGAAGGACCTGAGTGTGCTGATTGACCAGAAGCTCAGCATGAGGCAACAATGTGCAATCGCAGCCCAGAAGGCCAACCAGATCCTGGGCTGCATCAAAAGAAGTGTGGTCAGCAGGTCAAGGGAGAAGATCCTGCACCTCTACTCCACTCTTGTGAGACCCCACCTGGAGTACTGTGTTCAGCTCTGGAGTCCTCAACATAAGAAAGACACGGACCTGCTGGAGCATGTCCAGAGGAGAGCCACAAGGATGATCCGAGGGCTGGAGCACCTCTCCTATGAGGAGAGGCTGAGAGAGTTGGGGCTGTTCAGCCTGGAGAAGAGAAGGCTCTGGGGAGATCTTATTGCGGCCTT
>NW_009648440.1:601099-607251 GCF_000708025.1 Charadrius vociferus
TTCAAGGCCAGGCTGGACATGGCCTTGGGCAACCTGGTCTAGTTGGAGGTGTCCCTGCCTATGGCAGGGGGCTTGGAACTTGATGATCTTTAAGGTCCTTTCCAACCTAAACCGTTCTATGATTCTATGATATTTCTCCAAAGCATAGGCAATACAGGACTGTTAAAGCTTGACAACCACAATGCTGCTGAGTCTCATCTTTTTCTGACTTAGACTGGGGGTGGCAGTAAAGCATGGCTGGCTTTTTAATAGTCTGGCTGCTGTGGAGTTGCTAACCCAGTTTTTGATACGTGTCATCATTAACCTTGTGTTTGTGTCGCTGCTGTCAAAATACAAGTACGGCTTTTTCCTCCACCGTGTTTGCTGCTCGTTCATTGTGTCGCCATACCTGCAGCTGGCAGCAGGGAGGGAACTGAGTGAACAGCCACAGCACAAAACTTCTTCTGTCCCCTCAGCATGTTGCGCTCATGGTTACTGCATCTGGGAAAATGTGGGGTTTTTTTCCTAATGCCAAATATTTGTGGAAAGTGCTGCAGTTCATCCTGGTTTTGGGGACTCTGGGTGAAGACACTTCTGCAAGTAAGCCTTCTGCAGGCTTACTCGCTGGCACTGGCTGTGCGTTAGCCCCAGCTGCTTCTCCTCCAGAGGTGTGGGGGCTTCTGCCATGCATTGTATTTTCTGTCATGTGCCACTGTGAGGTATCTGGATCCAGGCTACCTGATGATCCTTTACCGTGTGCGAATGAACAGAGACTCTTATGATGACCACTGCCAAGGTGTCCAAAGTGGTGTCCTATGGCAATGTACGCAGAGCCCAAGTATTTGCTGTTTTATGCTGACAGATGAGTTCTGGTGGACCCTGTGGCTGCTTGAGACAGCTTTCCCCCAATGCCTCAAGCTGCTGCAATACTTCATCCAGCATTTATTAGCATAAACCACTGCGAGAGGCAATTTTCAGCTAGCTACAGCATGGCTGTGAACTGCAGTGGTGGAAGAATAGGCCCGTGTTTGTTTTATCAGCTGCTGCAGGGGCAGTAATTTCGGACAGGAAGGTGTAGCAGAGGGCTGGGGATGAGGGATGCCCTAAACTGTCACAAACCCACGTAGAAGAGTCACAGCCCTGAGTTTTCAGTGAAGCACTCCGCAGGTACATCTAGGCATGGCCGAGGCAGCCTGGCAGAGCAGGGTACAGCACTGGTTTCCAACTACTCATTTCTGTACTAAAATTAGCATCCTGAGAGAGAAAAGCTTGTGGTTTTAGTAAGTACTTGGCTTATTTATTAACCACAGAAGGAAGTGTGACTAATGACTAGTAAACATGTATCATTGAGAATGGATCATCATAAGCTTCCATTTTATTATTAAAAAAGATGATAGCAATTCAGTACTCCTAAATGCTTTCACCACGGGTGATTGAAAAATGCGATGTCATTGTTTGCAATATTCCCTACAACGTGGGCTCAGTGGAGTCCTATAGATAGTGTAATTACTGGGAAAGCGCTCCTGTTTTCCGAGGCTGTTCAAAAATGTCAAAGATAGTGCACTGCAGTATTTGAAATGGAAAGTAAAGAGAACATTTAAAGTAGCACTGTGGTGACAAAGGTCTGATGGGACCAAAGAAGTGGTGCAGAGTTGTCTGTGCATCGTCAGTGCTGTCTGCCAGGCCTGGCCAGTGCCTCACAGCAGCACTCGGCAGGTGCGGTGAGTTCTACCTTTTCCTAAACCTCTTTTCAGTTCCCCAAAAACCTAAGGGGGGGTGGTTAGGCAGTGGAAGGAGGGATGGCGGAGCTTCCAGGCTTGGGCAGTGTCCTGGGAGTTGGCCATCATACAGGCAGCAGAGCCAGACATTGTCCTGTTAGCTTCTACCAAGCATTGTGCTGGAGCACACCTAAGTTGGCAAGAGGAGCGTAGGTGGAAGTGGTGGCTGGAGTTGACAGCAGAGCAGAAAATGTAGCAGGAAGAACACGTTGCTCTTAAGGGGAGCCTTTAAAACGTCTGTAAATTCATAAGGAAACAGTCTTCGGGGCTGCCGAAGACAGCCGACTTGCCTTGAACCTAGAAAGGGATCGAAGTCGATGGACTTTAGACTGCTCTGTTGTTTAAGGGCAGGAGATTTTAGAAGGGAGGACAGTGATGGCAACGGGATGTGTTTGACCACATATATTTGCTGGGGTGTCTGAATATAAACTTAATAATTTCATTTTGACCTGCCAGTTGGAGACTCTTGTTCCTATCCTCTTCGTGTTTTAGACATAGCTAATAAACAATTATGTAGCTCATGTAGCTCTACGACAACAGATCGATGCGTTTGAGAAGTAGGAATTTTATCCTTATACTAACTTTAGTGTTGATATAATACTTACTGCAATGATATTGACTGCAGCCAGGTGGTGAAGGGCCAGTATAATATGGGATTATTGCCTTGCCTTTTACCATAAAAGATTTTTCTGCATTATAAGGCTCTGTGAAAAGGCTAGTACATAATAATAAAAAAGAAATGCTTACTGTTGTAAGCATTTGTCCATCCTGTCTTTGTAACACACACGACTGTACACATGTGTGTGCACACACAAAATTACAATTCTCTATCTAGGCTAGTAACGCCATGGATTGAGGCAAAGAAGCAGTTTCCTTATAGATTTGATAATCTACAGACCCTACAGTTTATTACATCTTTGAGTAGCTTTGCTCACATGGAATTTGATGATGCTGATAGTGTAAGACAGACTGTTCCAGGTACGTTTGCAAGATCTGACCAGATTGGATCCTTGTGTACGTCTCATTTTAAGTGGCAGAAAAAAGAGTGCTGTTTTCATGTGCCTGACATAATCCTGCTTCTTTTGAAATTGATAGCAAATACTCACTCGCTATGAATTGTGGGTACTCTGCTCTTTTCAGGGTTTAGGATATTGCTCAGTTACTACTTGAATGTGTAATTATTTTTCTTTAGTGTCCTTGTACCTCTGGGAACGAAAGTAAGCACCTGCCCAAATTGAGTGGTCATGCTTAGGCTCCTGAGCCGTGTCTTCTGGTTGAATAGTTAAATGTCCTGAAGCTGGGAGTTCAGTGAGTTTTGGGTTAATCGCTTCAAGCTTTGAAGTGTGTTCAGTACGTTGCTGAAATACAGCAGTGGTAAGTATAGTGATAGATAGGGGTGAGATGAGAATATAGAGGTCTGCTACAGGGTTGTATCTTTATTTACACTAACACACGTATCGGTTTTTTGACTGAGGAGTGCATTTGCAGCTGTGACTTTTGTATAGAAGAGGAAATGTTTGAATTTAATTCTTTAGTGTTTTATCAAAAGCTCTTGTGTGATGGATTTATTGTGCAAGTTTTTGTTTTTTTGTTTTTTTGTTTAATTTGGTGATATGAATTCATTTGACAAGTTCATTCCTTTAACAAGTTGAATAATTATTTGTGATTCACAATTTTATTCACCAGGGGTTATTAATTTAAAACTTACACTTGTATTCCTTATCAGATATTTATTGACTGGTTTACATTGTACAGAACAGGATTTGAGTAAATCAGCATGCTGTAAATTTGCCTTTTTAACAGGTTTATTGCTTTAGCAGGTATTCACTTAGGATTTCACTGCTCCATCATAAAACATTCCCAGGCATGGAATACATTTTTGAGTGAAATAATATACTGTATAGACCAAGGTGTACACATCAACTGTCGTATACATATAAGCAAAATAAGAAAAGATGTTTTCTCCTGCAGACCCCAACAATCTTGTGAGAAAGTACTTATTTCAACTGCAGTGCATTAATGGAAGGCATAAGTAAGATATTGCATGACCTAGAGGGCATGAAAGAAGAGCATTACCATTTTGATTTCTTCAAAGGGGGAAACGTCTCAGCAAAGGCGAGATGCGAAACCCATTGACTCCAGGGAAGTTTCATCAAAACTGAAAAATTAATAATTGCCGTGTTTTGTTTCTCTCTCTTTTCCTGTTTCTGCAAATAAGAAGTTACACTGTTCTGACCACAAGATGAGGTCTTTCTGTCTGCAGCAAAGATGCCCCTTTATGTTAAGGGTCTGTTGTGGTACCTGTGGAATAAATAATTATGCTAACAGCAATACTTTTTTGTTGTCGTCGATGTTTGGATGTTTATAGAAACCACTGGGAAGTGAACTGATCCCTCTTTTAAGCCAAAGCGTAACCTTTTGTTGTAACCTTTTAATAAGAACGCACCTGTTGATAAGACTTTCTTAGATATTGGACAGTATAAATAATAAACATATTGTGTTATATAAGAATGATATAAAATACATATACATTTTATACATGAATATGATAATATTTTTTGACTCTGTAAAAAATCTGAAAAATGCTTTAAAAAAATGCAATGCTACCCAGTAAATAATCATGTTAAAATGATCCTTCCTTTTAAACAGTTCTGGTCAAAAAGTGAATTCAGGCTCATAAATGTTGATTTCAGCAAACAAAACAAGTTTTTTCTTCTAAATGAATGAATCAAAGTGGTTAAGAGGGCATCTATAAAAGACATTTCCTAGTATAAAATCTTGCATCTCAGTTGTTTATGAGGTCAGTTTGCAACTTCAAAAAGTATTTCAGAAAGCTTCTAAAATGTGTGCTGTGTGTAATACACAAGTTCAAGACAGTTGTAGGTATACCTACCAAGTCCAGCCACTTATAAAGGTATGGTTTTTAATTTTTTTTAGCCACTGAGCAGATATCCACCTTTGATCAATGACATCTCCTTTTGGCTGCCCTCAGAGACATACTCTAAGAATGATTTCTATGATTTGGCTCGAACCATTGGTGGAGACCTGATAGAAAAGGTTGTCCTAGTCGACGAATTTACCCACCCAAAGTAAGTAAAACTTTTAAAACATTTTCCCTGTGCTCAGAATATAAATATTTTAATTTCATGTACCAAGAAATTCTTGATTCTTACAGTGTTTGCACATTTCATTTTTTAGCTCCAAAACATTTTTACAATGCTTTCAAGAATAAATATTTTTATTTATAAACTTTATCTTATATTTCAGTTTTGTACTAGTACTGAGCTTCTGGTATTCGGACCCCAGCCCCAATGTGTTGTGCTCCATTAATCATAGCAGAAGTGAACAACTGCTTTCCTCAATACATCTGCCAGCGCCTGACACCCTTATTCATAACATGTCTGATATTCTGGTCCTGCTCTTCACTGAGTGACTGGTGTTTGGCTCCTTGTCTTCCTTTCTTTTTCTAGTCTTGATTCACTAGTAGACCTTTACTATAAATGTCAGGGCTAATAATGATTTGTTGCAGAGTATTATTGTTGGTGTTCAACAGGGAGAAAAAAATAGACTTTGTTCCTTTCTTTCTGACACTTATTTACACTGTTGAACTATCTCTCAGGCTTCAGAATACCTTCTTATGGATAAAGCAGCACTGATGTGACCAGTGAGTGCACAGGTTACTTATCCAGCTGATACTGTCAGTTGTCTCAAAAACTGACAAGTATCAGCTATTACATATGCACTGTTTTTCAATTTGCTGTTTCCAAATCAAGAAGTAAATATGCTGCTGGTTACACAACTTTCTAAAACTAGGTTTTAAAATCATTTCTCTTCTTTGAGACTTTTTTTTTTTTTTTTTGCGCTGTAGAAAGGCAGGTAGTAACCCTAACTGCAGTGTTTTTTGAAGATGATGGGAAAGTGCTTCCTGTTGTGCTCCAACACCTATAGATTTTTAATATTTTTTCATTCTACATACAGGTATTTCACTCTCTTGTTCTTTTGAATTTGATATGTGTGGCCTAGTTTTCATGGTGGTTCAGTGGATTAATATTTATTTGTGTTTTTTCCTTTTTACCTCTTTTGTGTGGTGTTATATGTGTGAAGAAACAGAAATGTCAATGGAATTTGTGTGGGCATCTAACAGCTTTGAGTCATTAATTCTTGAGTGATACTGATATGCCAATTATGTGAAAGTATCTTAACCCTATACTCAAAACGGTATGTCCAGAAGAGGAATATAGGCTACGATAAGATGATGAGTACTATTCATTGTAAAGAACAAGACAACTGTATCTTACAGAGAAATTCATAAGCAAGTTTGTTGTGGGTATGGGTAACATCTTATTGTCACTTGGATTGCACCATAGTATCAGTTAGCACAGGTGCATAGACATT
>NW_009648440.1:607275-642262 GCF_000708025.1 Charadrius vociferus
GTAACAATGGTTCTGATACAGTACAATCAACATTTTTTTTTAAAATTGGGATGTTGGACCCATTTTTGGAACTGGTCCTTTCCATTCATTCATGCTGAATGTTTATTATATGTATAAAACCTCTGTGTTCATTGGTACTTTTTGTCTACATTCTTCCTGGTGATACCAAACACTTAATCATCTTCATTGTTACATCTTCTCTTGGGGGATAATCCTGCGTGTAATGTAAGCAGCTCTTCCAAGGCTGAGGGTCTGGAGAAATCTTGTTCCCTGCTTCCTCAAACAGAGGCAATATTATTCTGTGATTACTCTTGCAGCTCACTGGAGGTATCCACATAGCCTGGGAGGGCCTCGCCAACTGCATCAGTCACGGCTCAGCTCATGGGTCATGCTTCTGTTCTTTACTGAGAATGTTATCTTCCATATTAATACAGTGGTGAGGTAGGGACAGGATTCACTACTCTGGATTTCTACTATATGTGTTTTCTCCTTTGCTATGCTTTGACAAATCCTGAACATATACCAGGGGTGACAGTTGTTCACGACAAGACAATTTCTTCCTCCTCAAGGAGTACACTTCCGGTTCCCTCTGACTTCTGCAAATAGATGTGAAGGATGACTGCTTGCTGAGAATTGTCACACGGATTTAGGACTTTCCTAGTATTGTCATAAAGCCATTAAACCCTCACTCAGCAGGCATTCAAATATGTTTTGACACTACAAGGAGGAAACATTTCTCACCTTCACCTGAAGAATTTGGGTGGTGACACTAAAGCATTGTTGGTAAGTGATTCTGTAGTCCTCATTGTTCAACTGCAAAAACAATAAAAGAAATCTTTTTAAATGCCCCATTAAAAATAGTAATTCCAAGGACATTATCTACCTCATGAAGAAAGAAAATAATTATAGATAATGACTAATGACTATAGATATGACATAATGGTTACTTTGCCCTATCTTCTTAGAACAGGGTGTGTGCAGATATGTAACTTTCACGGACCAATGACATAAGCCATGTAAGTCATGTTGTCTGTTCTCTAAAGCCTTTGGAAGACTGACTCTTTGAAAAGTGTTCTGCTTAGTCTTAATTACAAGATAATCGTTTTGTTACAGGAACGATACAGTGGCTTCTTTAATTCAATGTTGCAGAAAAGCCTCTGGGCACAGAAATTAACGTAGGAGATCCTCAGTGTTGCTATGGATCTGTATGTTACAGATCTAGATGCTTATAATCATTGTCTTGAATTTGTAGTGATTCTGGTGTGGAGCATGGGTGAAAAGTGTATAGGACATGGAAGTCTGCAGTGCTGCTGTCTTTAATGTTAGTTACAAGCAGCTTAATAAGTTCATGCTTGTAATTAATCACTTCTAGAACTTAAAATTCAGACTTTTTTCATCCTTTAAAAATACCAGTTTTATGAGGACTTGGGACATTTGACAGTCTTATTTTCCTTCTTAAACTACCTTTCTTAGTTATAGGACTATAAAGACTGGAAAACAGAAAATGCTGTAAAATAAAACTAATTTAGAACACAGAAAGAGGTCTTTTAATTAAAATCCTTTATAGAGGCTGCTTGTGTGATACTGTGTAGTTACCTTACAGACTTTTCTGTGGTTCAGAAACCTTTCAAGGTTCCACTGGGCTTCGGACTGGTGACGATGCTCCAGTACGTTGAAATTACGGTGTGTATTAGCAGTGAAAATGTATTCCTTTACAGGGAAAAGGAAAGGGGTGAAAAAAGAGCACGAGACAAGTAATTGTTTAAACAAGGAAGGGATGTCTGGAAAAAAAATGTAAATCTTGATTGTCCACTTTGTAAGGTGATAATGTTGAGACATCTTCCAGGAAAGCAAAGGCAATTAAAAGATACAGCAGGAAGGAATCTCATTGCTGAATAGCACAAATTTAAGAGAATGCCAAGTTACGATGCTAGGGTAATTAAGAACTGTTCCAGCCTAAATACATCTTAGGTAAACTTAACTAAAGACCCAGCATTGAGGTAACCTGAGTAATGTACAATGTGTGAAGAAGGTTCTCCAGAAAAAAAACCAAAACTTTGGTTTAGTCTGCAAAAAAACTTATTTTCTTTTCTGTACAGCTGAAACTAATTGTAACGAGCGCTAGCCTAGTGGGGCTGGGTCAACTGTGAAATGTTTCAAGCAGAAAGTTTTTTCATACTGCAGTTACGTGTTACTTTGAAGTGGAACAATAAGCATTACCTCTTAGAAAATAATGTACTAGCAGTACATTAGATAGGACATGTAGACATTCTGTATTCACCTCTCTTGAATTTTGTCATTCCTCTAAATTCCTGTTCACCAGTGCAGCAGGTAGACCTCACAGAGCAAAGAAATCCATGTGCTCTGTTCCGAGCAGAGAACTGAGTTTTAGCAACTAAGTCAAGATAGGTAGCTTTTGCATAAAGTGATTCTGGAAACCTGGATAACTGTAGGGATGCTCAGCAAGAGTCCTCTGATCCACAAGAACTTCGTTCTTTTGCTTTCATCCCAACAATTCCAAACAGGTCCACCTGCCCTGAACTCTCCTTTTGAGTCAAAATTGTTGAACTAGAAGGAGAACATGGACTTTTCAGGTGTCTGCAATGCCCACACACCTCTCCACATAACTGATGCACATCTGCACAAGGTATCACATGAGAGGAGATGGCCTGTGGATCTCAACTGTCAAACAGCACTTAGGACCCTAGGTGGCTGCTCAGGTGGGTTAGATCTGCAGTTAAACTGGGAAATCAGGGAATAGGGGATCCTTGAACAAGAGAGGAGCATCACCTGTGTGAGATATGGCTCTTGCATTCAGAACATGCATCTGGGGGAGGGAGCAAGAAGTACATGAGACTGAACTAGTCAGAGGACAATCCTGACAGCTGTTGATACCTTCCCATCGCCCGAAGTGTAAAAGGTCATCACAGACCTGTACAACCAAATGTGGATGGGAAAGTAAGGCTCACTGTCACCTGATTTTTAGGGTATTCTTGGAATCTAAATGTTGTATCAGGCTTCTCCTGATAACACAGTCAGGGTGTAACTTCATCCGAGATGAGTAACGCAAAACATGGCTGTAACACACCCGTTATTCAGGCGTATAAAGAATAAATCAGCAGTTATGAAGAAAAAGTTGTAGCTTTGCTGAAATGCCAAGGAAACTGAGTGAAACTGTGGTGGTTATGGAAAGAACAGGCATGGAGTATCTGTAAGGCAAGCAGGATAGAGAAGAAATGTCCCTTTGCAGTGAGCAAAATGTTTCTCACAGTCCATCTTGTGGATTTGAGCTCTCTTTGCTTGATACATTAGCTGCAAATGTTTAGATTTTCATACATTTGGTTTGTGGAGCATATTTTTCTGTCCATGGTCTGTAAAATCAGATCACTGTGACTTGCCTTGAGTTGTCGTATGCTGCATGAGCCGTGTGACCAGACACTGGAAGGCAGTGGCACCGTTTCTGCTACCCGACTGAATTATTTCTTTCAAATCCTTGGAGATCTTTAAGGACCTTTAAGCATTGCTGTGCAAATACATGATGAGTGAGGATTTGTGGCTGACATTTTTCCCTTTGGAACATTTTAGTGAACAAACATTTGCAAAAACAAAGAAATATTTTGAACTATATTGATAGTGAAAGGAGAAAAGAAAGTCAGGGGGGTTTTCCTTACTTTTTGCAACGGCTGTTGTACCCTCCATATCTTTAAGTTCAGGCCTTCTTCTACTCAGTTTGTCTAAGCTGTCTAATCAATATGAATGACCTTCAGAACTTCAGTCAGAAAGTAATCTCCTTTTCAGTGGTCAAGACTTCTCCAGTTTCAGAAAGGAAACAGATTTCACAGGGAAAAAGAAAGGCTGGCTGAATGGCAGCCAAAAGGCAGAAAGGTCGCTGCCCACTACGAATAAGCAAATCAAAACTGCTGCCACGCAGAGAATCCTAGTAAGAGCAGTGTCTTGGATTTCTGAGATATTCAGGTAAGTATTGCACACATATGGAATTGCAGGGATGGTAATGAAAGCATACCTGTCCAAAGTAATAGAGGAAATACTGGCTGGCTAATCACACTTGGTAGAATACATGGTAGAAGTGGCAGAATACATTTTTGACCTGAGTTGTCCCCAGTGAAGAGGACAGACAGAGTCTGGGGGTGAATACCTGTCCCCTACAGTCCAGCACAACAAAGACAGTCTAGAAATGCCAAAGCTGCTTTCATTTGTTTTGGGTGAGCCCTGCAAATGTTATTTTCAGCTTAGCGTGCTGCTTCTCTTCTGCTAGGTACCTTGTGTAATCCTGTCAGGTGTGATGGCCTCACATCCTCATTCTGAAAAAGTGTTTTCTGCATTTTGCAGAGAGCTTGTTTCCTACTGGTCTGTGAGCTGACTTTTTAAAGTTTGATACTAAAATTTCTTTTTTGTTAGAAAGAGAAGGGAAGGAAGGAAAGAAGGAAGGATATGCCTCCACATCTTCCTTTGCAAGGAAGATGTGTAGGAAGGCTGGAAAAAAAGTATACAAAACTGTAATCAAGAAATGCACTGTGTCCTCAGTGGTACTTAAGAGGTAAATTTTTAATCAGAACAACTAAAAATACCCTGAAAAGGCAGTGTGGAGACAGTAAGGGGGAAAAAATTGATTTGTTGCATTTTGATGGCTATGCTGTTAAAAATATGAGTGGGGAATAGGTAAGAAGGGATTTATTCTTGCCTTTCAGTGAATTACTTGCACAGTTCTGGGGCGAGATCTGCACGTTTGTAACAGTCTGTTAAATTAAGTGAGAAGAAATATATTGGCTGCTATGAAGTAGGAAGGTAGGTGCACTGCGGCACCATCTTTAGAGACTTTGGGAGTACTCAGATGACCTGTGTCTCTTCTTTTCCAAACAGCAAAAGGAACAGATCTGACAGCGAAGAGTCAGGTCCTATTGACCGATGCGTTGTGTCAATGCACACCCCTAGCTCCGTGTTAGTATATAGAAAAAGCAATATAATAACATAATTTTCTTTTTTATTGCCAGATTTGTTACGCTTTTCCTTATCTAGATGGAGATCAAATCAAATACTTTTAAGTCTCATTTATATATTGAAGCTGGCTCGGTTTTGTCTTGCTTCTGGAACAGGTGAATTAAGCAGAATAATTCTGAAGCAGTGCTTGCTGCTAGTATTACGCAAATTAAAACAATCATTTCAGTCCCTGAACACCTTGTTGTTCTCCAGCCTGAGCACTTTACAATTTGCTGAGGGATTCTTTGAGATTACGTTTAACGGCTGAACTGGCAAAGTCCCAGCAGCAGCTTCTCTACAGAAAAAACAGCCCAGAAGCTGCTTTTGACAGTAGCTAGCAGAGGATCGGTTTCCTATAAACGAACCGTGTTCTCCAGCTCTAATGCTTTTTTTTCTCTCATTTGGTCAAATGAGTGTAAGACTAATATTTTTGCAATAGATTAACTGTTCATGCGAGGCTCCGTCAGTGGATACTGCTTGACTTCTGAGCCTGTCTTCAGCTGTCACAGTACAGCGTGACTGTGCAGTGGCTAGTTAAAGCACTACAGTAGAACCCCCAGTCCCTCTTCTCTTTTCCCTCTCTAGTCCCAACCAGGAGCGGTGCCACCTGTTTTTTCTCATGTCTGAGAACCTTTTCTGTCACTTCTTTTGCCTTATGGGCTTCAGCTTAGGAAACATACATGTAATGGAGGTTGCATGCTTTTGAGGGCATTTCACTCCTGGTGTGTGTGTGTGTGCGCCCCAGACCAACCCAACAGCCAGTGGTGTTTGCTTCATTCACAGTCACAGTGGCCCCAACTACTCTTCAGTTTCTTCCTCTTCCCTGCCTTTTCTCCTTTAAACAGCAGCAGTGTAGAAATAGCAGCTCCATTCTCCTATGAGAATGCTTAGAGGTGGTCAGGGACTTTCTGGCCAAATTCATTTAGAGTAAAGACTGGGCTTGCCCAGAGAGAGGTACTTTATGGAGACGTATGGGTTCTGCTGATGTCCCACCAGAGCCCAGATAATCTACCACCTGAGGGATAAGAATGATGAGTTTTTCATCATGGCTGCCTAGAGGTTTAAAGGGGCTCCGTGTCTGTAACAACAAGGTAACCTTGCCATGGTGATTGCTACATGGCTCCAGGGTGTCTTGCACTTTCCACTTTCTAGCAATCTTGATGCCCTGCTGTTCCCCACCAGAACTGAGACTGTCAGAGCTTAGCTTTCCCAGATAGCCTGCGCAGCAGCAGGGGCACAGGACAGCCATCTGCTAGTTTCTGCTTTTGAGGAAATTGAACTGAAAAGCTTTTAATTCCTCCTTTTCCTCCCCACCAAAAACATTCCAGATTGAAATTAATATAGGGAATCGAGTAAATATGTGCATATTTTTGTTTAAAGAAGACTTTTTCAGATATTTTAGAAATTCTGAATTTCAACCAGCTCTGTTCCAGCTTCCGTATAGTATCTACTGGGTGAAGTCAGAGATGGCAAAAACGAGAATGCACTTTTATAGCACAAGCCAGAAGGTATTGTTTGATATGGAAGTAGACCCTTTCAGTGCTATATTTATGTATACCTGTGTGTACTTGAGATCTGTCTGTGTATTTTTGTTGGGTATCCTCTTCAAAGGTTTTTAAATGCTTGGCCTAGAGCTTTTGAATTCCATTGTGGATTCAGATACCTAATTCCCTTGGGTCACTTCGGAATTCCCACGAATAGCAGTTTCCTACCCAAATCTAAAAGTGTCAGAAAGAACTATTAGAGGAGTGAGAGGAGGGACAGAGAAGTCTGTCCTGTAGAAAGAACATACCCTTGAACTGTTGGTCATCTGTTTATGCTTGGCATTTCATGCTTCATCTGCCAGAAAGATGGACTTGAAAGATACTAGTAAATGACTTGACTTGGTTTTACAAAAAATAAAGTAAAAAAAAAAAATATTAAATCCTTGCTTTATACAGTAAAGTGTGAATTCTGTGACTTACGGCTTTTTACACAGCTTGTGACTGCCAGTTCAGACCTCTCATGCCACTGTTTACTTTAAGACCATCTGGTGAGGGGGGAAAAAAAAGAATAATCAACTGATCAGGAAGGACAGACTCTACCTTCTCTCCTATCCTCAGTGTTCAGACAGGCACTATACAAATAGCTGTTCTTAGTGGCTCGCTATGGAAGTCTGAGGTTTCCTTCAAACCACTGTATTCAAATCAATTGTGGGGCAGACAGTGTTCTGCTGTACCGTCCCTGGCTCTTCAGAGACTTCACCGAGAAAATCGTCTTCACTAACTGAAAATAATTTACTATTGATGAGCTTCAGTAGGAGTCCCATTATTCTTCTTTGGTGGGAGGCTGGTGGCTAACACGCAGGCTTGTGGGAGGATTGGTATTCAAGAAAGGAAAAAGATGAAGTAACCACAGGTTCCCGTTGGGGGGCGGGAGGAAACAGCCCTGAAGTGTGATGTATCACCAGTGATATTCCATAGGAAATGTAATCACCCTTCACGGGTAATGAGAAGAGAGGAAAACTTAAGTACGTGAGCCAGACAGAAGACAAATGTCAACTCCCTTATGTATTCAGGCAGATGCAGAGGATAGCCTTGCTGTATAGAAGAGGGATAGAGAAAAGGGATAGCTGAAGTCACAATGAATCTTTCTAAGAGGCTGCTTGGCTGAAGAGCTTAACCTTTCTTCATCATGTCAACCTGGAGTCAGCCATTCACCACCAGTTCTCAGATGCAGCCCAGAAATCTTTGCCACAATTCCCAAAGCACTTCACAGGAGGCGTCACAGGAATTAGCACAGTGATTTATTGACAAGCAGTGGGCTGGTGAAAAATGGCCAAAGGAGTCAGCTGCCACAGGATGCACGGGGGATAGCAATAGACTTGTGAGTGCTTCTGAGTTCACAGGAATCCCAATGAATTGCTGTCCTTGTAGACCAGAGGTTGAGACTACTGTGCAGAACTGTTTTCCACAGTATGTTATCGTGAGCATATTAGAGTTTGAGAAGCATTGCAATGGCTGTAAGTTAGAGATAGAGTGAAAGCTTTTGTAGTCATATTCATTAGATTGTAAATACTGTGTTCTCTGAGGAACTTGAAATCAGATTAATCTTCCACTGCTTTTTGAAAGTGCTCTACTCAGCAGCTAGGATGGGGGAAGAATTCACTACATATAAGAGGCAGAGAATCCTTCTTTCACCTGGTGCTTTGTCCCTCTCTTTCTCCTTCACAATGAAATGGTGTTCTCTGCCTTTGCCATTGCTCTGTCTCTGCATGCTGCTGCCTGGGACACTCATCTCTCTGCTCTTCTCTCTGGCCTGAGGGTGGGATGCAATATCCATCCACTCTTTTCTCGGTCCCTACCCCTGCTCCAGCCGTTCTCCCACAATAACACCATAGCTGGCCATCCTGCTCCAGCAGGCTAGAAAGTCAAGGTGGACCAGTCCTGTCAAAGCCACCAGTGAATAATGCCCATGCTACAGGCTGGGAATCCCTGCAAGAGAATACGGGGGAGGGAGGGAAATGTGTTTTGGCTAGGTCTCAAATCTGTGCCTGAAACTAGTTTTTCTTTAAAGCAATAGATATGCCCTTCATATAACTTTTGTCCCACTCCTCCTTAATAAGCTTTTAAATGAACTTCAGTGTGAAAGTACGGTATGTTTGATTTCTGTACTGTCCTAGCAGTGTGAAGAAGCAACATGTCTATAGCTGATCCTGAGTTTCTCTCAAATTGAATTCTTGAATGGAGATCTGCATGGGAAGGTAAAGATGGTACTGTTTCCTTATCTCTGACAAGAATCTTTCTGGCCATAGAAAGCAGCCACAGTACTGAGACACCCACACCAAGCACTTCTTAGGATGATCAAGGACACTGCACACATTCTCATCTATGTGTGGAGAATTGCATGTGTGTGGTGCCTGCACACGTTTGCACTCGTGTCTTGACAAGGCCTTCACAGAACTGTGTTGAGTCTGGCAATATGGTGGCCAGGCCCCTAATTCTTAGGCTAGGTTCAGCCAAACATACATCCTGTAAAGGTGCCAAGATGGGAGATGAGAGGAAAAAGTCTTTATATACCCCCCTTCACTTCCTAGTATTACTGCACAGAAAAGAAATGGATTTAGCACTAAATAATTAATCCTGCTCTTTATATTTTATGGATCCAGAACACATTTTTGTAGGGAAGAAGCCCCTATAGCTAGGAAGAATTTCTTGAAGCTGAGACAAAGCATTAAGCAGCTCAAAGGTTATTTACCTCCATGCTGGAAAATGTCAACATTTAGGCTGAGGAAACAAGGTTTATTTTAATTTCAGAACAAATAAATGTCAGGATTCCTGAAACAGATCACAGTATCTTCCCATTGTTTGTTTTGTGCTTGATGGATATTTTATTTTAACCCACCAGTTAACTTCAAATAATTTGTTTAAGAAAATTGTTGCCAAGTTCTATCAAGTGCTAAGCATCCTCGTCTCTTGGTAAATTGAATAGAAATTCATGGGACTGTGTACCCCATAAGATCTGTATACTGTAGAGATGGACCTGAGCTGCAAAATGCACATCTGGATGGTGACTGCTGCCGTTCCAAATTCCTCTGGAATTCAAATTTCTATCCTGCTTCTCTCAAATGCTGCCTGGTAACATTAATATTAACACTAACACCATGCAACTGTTCAATTATTTATCGGGCACCACACAGAAATGCAAGGGAAGGGTGCCTTTTAAAAATTATTCTAAGGATAAGGAAAACAGTTACATTTAGTATTTTCATGCATATTAGTATGTGTGGGACAGATGGATAGCAAGGAAATGAATGACTGTTCATACTTGTAACATTTGAATAGTTTGTGTTTGTACTTTGTGAATGAACACCAGAAAGGAAATCGATGAAGAGTGATTTAATGTAGTTCTTGTAGGGTTTTTTATTACCTTTATATATGAAGGTCTCATGGTTCTCAGCTCAGATGTCGCCACCCTCATCCCATGGACCAGCAAAACAGAGGAGGCTGAAGTGTTAAGTGATGTGTCGGACAAGCCACAATGGAAATTTAACTGTTTCGGTCAGAACGTTGCCTTCACTTGTATTGAGCAAGTGAAAATCAGCCAGGATTGTGCAGCAAATTCGAGTTTTTCTTGAAGTAAATGGCTAGACTCAATTACGCAAAGGCAAGTGTTTTACTGTGGGTTGTGTCACTTAAGCAGGCATTTTTCTTAGTGTCTGCTAATGCAGATATTCCTGGGTATGGCTGTATAAAACGAGTCCTTATTTTCAGAGCCTTCTGAGTGTTAGCAGCTCCCATTGAAATCACTGGGTACTGTGGGAACTCCAGAAGTTTCAAAACCATGCCCTTGCTGTCATTTGTAGAGTATCCAAAATGCTCACAATTTAATGGGACACTATGAAAAATCAACCTTCACATCTTTTGTGGTTCGTTAGTTTTTTTGATCATGATGCTAATTCTCCTGTTCAAAGTGTTTTAAGAAGAGATGATATGTAAGTATTTCAATACGCAGCTTTTGGAGGAAGATGATACTCTGATGTGAGGAATAAAAAAGGTCATTGAACATAGTGTAATTTCATTTGAAAAGGGGAACATAATACATGAGAGGTGTTTAAGAAAATTGAAGGTGATGAAAGAAACCAGTAGGACCATCTTTGTCCATTATATTAGTCCAAGAGGAAACATTCAAAAAACTAAAATGTGCAGCATGGTGTGTAGTATGTCTGCAGTACTGGATTTCTTTCAGGCAAATAAACCTCTATGGTTATATGAAATTGCAAAGGCTGTCAATTCTTGTGCTTCAGAACATAAGTGACATCTGCCTGGGGTCATGATGAAATCCCAGTAGGAATTATGGACCTGCAGTATTTATAAAATCACTGTTGTATTTTATTCAGCCCTGAAACATCTGTTACTAGACAATTCTATCAGCAGGATACTAGATTAAATAGTGTCTTCTTATACTTTAGTATGGCAATATCTATTTCTTGTGTGCTTAAATATGTAGAATATCTATACGATCTCAAACTTCCCTTTTTATACAGTAGTTTCCTCAGTGGACCTCAGCAGGTCCTTTTGGGCTTTTACAGTCCATTTTCTAAATAGGAATTACAGTTACATACTAGTTGTGAAATTGAATATTAACCTAGTAGATCATGGTAATAACCATTATGAGCCACCAAGTTGAATGTGTGTTTACACAATTCTAAACTGTTAGATGTTTAACATTATAAATTCAAGGTCTTCTACTCTCTTGGTTACTAACCCAGTTCCTTGTGTTGACTTTGAAGTAAATCCACTTTCAGCTCAGTGGAGAATATTTTAGGGATAAGTTTCTAAGCTGGTTTGGTACAAGTAAATTAATGTGCTTCACTAGTGCACAATTGTGCTAGTTTTATATATGTTGTGAATCTACTGGGTTTGTAATCTGCTTGGAACCCATGCTTAATCTTCCCTCTATCACATGAGGTCAATTCCATAATATACAGTCTATTATCTCTCTGGAGAAAAGAACGTTTCTGTGTACTAGAGGGAGAACTATCAACGTAGGCAAATAAAGAATGGAAAATTGATGTATAGCATAGATTCAATACCTGCTTGAAAGTTATCTTCTGTGTAATTAATATTTCTTCCCCCATTCACTCCTTTTTTTTCTACATTCATTTTCAACATCTGTTCTCTTTCTGTTGTTTTCCTCATCTGCAGTCCTTGTAGCAGCACACAGAAAGCAGGACATAAAGTGGTTGATTTCCAGCTGAAGCAACATTGTCCATATGTGGAAGAAGTTAAAGCAAAGAGGTTCTTCTGTTACTAATGGTATTAATTTTTTAAAGGTCTGAAAAAACAAATGATCCTCTCCACTAACACAAGCTAGATGAAGCCGCAGGATAGTTCAGGGATTCGAAGTGGTTCTTCACCACCTTTCAACTTGCAGTTTTGGTTTTGAGTATGGCAGTGTGTTCACAGGGTGAAATTTCTTGCCTTAAAAGCAGCATTTCTGCCACTGTTGAGCCCTGCTTGGAGCATTGGGCAAGACAGGAGTGAAAGCTGAAGGAAAGCAAAGGTGAAAAAAAAGACACAGGGAAGAAGCACCATAACTAAAGAAGACCAATATCTTCAAACATAACTGATGACCTTTCTGGGTAACTGAATGAAGAAGCTCTAAAAGGCCATGATTCTCAGAAGTTGATGTTTAGCACTTCTGAAAATGAGACCAAAAAAGAATTCACCAAACACCTATATCTTTAGAAAATCTTGGCTGAGAGCTTAAAAAACGTGCATATGAGAAATAATTGCGACCACAATTCATGCACCTTGTTTTTGCTAAGTAATTAGGCTTCCAGATGTGTTCCGGTGCCACCTCTGTCCCTGCAGAGCTGCTCTCTACCCAGGTATTCGCTGTTCTGTGCTTCCTTCCTCTCTGCAGTGGAGCAGCTTGCAGCGGGTGAGCAATCTTGTCATGCGGCATGCTACACACCAAGAAAGTGATCTAGCTCAGAGGAGCTAAATTGTGGTCCTTAAATCAGGACTTCTACTATGGATTTCAGTGCGACAATACTTTACTCCAGAAACCTGAATGTTGCTTGGGCTGGAGATGGTAGTATTTTGAAGTTAACGTGTGTTAGTCTTTGACTCTCTTATTCTTTTATTTATTGATTATTTTGGGCAGGAATCCTATTTATAAAATATATCTGCTTTGACTTGCAAATTCAAACTAATTGGACTTATTCTTTAATCCTGTTATGGAGAATACTGTTTGTCGTTTTCATTGTAATTACGAATAAAAAGAAGCAATAGATGCATATATTCTGTGATGACCAAGTAACCAAAGGTGTTGCAAGTTTGATGGGCAAGAGCTAAAATCCATGACTGGTCAGAGTATCAAATGGAGGAAATGCTGTGAAACAGTTCTGAAGAACACTTGTTCTGAAATTGTAGATTGTAAATGAAAAAGTCCTGTGTAACCTGTCATCCATGGTAAGTTACTATTCCAGTGTATTAGTTTGTCCCAACACCTTCCACCAGTTCCAGATGAACAGATCATTTTGGTGCTGGAAGGAGACTTGAAAACAAAATACGCTGTCAGCAAGGCATCTGTAAGTGATAGTGGAAAAGATTAGAATACTTTTGGAACATTTAACTGCACTTTCTTCACAATCAACGTTGGCACAAGATGAGCCTACTGAGCGTCATCTCAAAAAGTTCTTTTTTTTTGAAAATGCAATCTGAAATTCTCAGCAATTGATTTTTTCCCTGCTTAAAATGGGGGAATTTCCATGTTGGAGAAAGTGGTAATATTAGTTGTCGAAGAACTGTTCTTCTTTGAGTGACACTGAAACTCCCTGCAGTTCAGTGAAGCTGGGAGCGTGACAGATGCAAAATCAGGACCTCAGAGCTCCATCCAAAACCCATTGAAGTCAGTAGAAACCATCCCATTGACTTAAGTGGGATTAGGATCAGGCCCCATGTGTTTCCCTTGCTCATTAAAATCCAATCTGTCTACAGAGAGCACAGAGTCATTTCTCTTCCGGGAACATGGACTTTATTGCCAGTGAATTCACTTCTCCATTAAGAAATACGATGACTGCTGTTAGAAATACTCTTGTTATTCAGGAGGGACATGCTGATATTTGCTCAGTAGGGTAAAGTGGTAGTTAATAATGAGATTTGCATTGCAGTTGCAGTCAGAAGTCCTTCCAGTTTTCTGGTATTTTGGAACTACAGAGGGTACATAGATGTTGAAGCAATACAGTTGCACTCTGCTTAGTGACATTTTTATGTGTTGTGACAACTGGTCACCTCTGACTGAAAAGTTGATCATCCTCAACTTCATTAAGGGCAAATAAAAGTACAGATTCATTATCAAATTTTCTCATGTTGTAGCCAGACCAACCAGTTATAGAACGTGAAAGACCAAGTAATGCTATAACTAAGAATGTTTTGGCTTTTTTTCCCTAGATATGGCAATGTCAACTCTTGCAAGCATGTAGCTGGGAAGGAAGGGAGGAGGTAACTAGCTATTGCTGACTTTGACTTTGCCAAGTTGAACTTTCACTTTTTATTGCAATATTGCCAGGTTTGCGTGGCTAGGAAACAGATTTTTTTCATCATGTTATTTGGTTTATTTTTTGCCATTGACAGGCATTTGGGGGTGCTGACAGGGCTATCAACGTTTCCATTACTGAAAGATACCCTCTTTACAAATAATCTTACTGCCTTTGGAGAGCCTGTCTTAAAAAGGAGTATATTTGCTTTGGAAAAGCCTCTGTGAGTTTCCTTATGTAGTGTCACAAAGATGTGATCAAGGTGTACTGTTCTTGTTTTTGTTCTTACCTACAATCAGTTCCTGGGTCTCAAAAAAATAACAAGATTAGTAACTTACATGAAATTAAAAGATGTAATGATAGAATGGAAAATAAACTCTCAGAAGACCAAAAAGTGAGAACTAGTTTGCTTAAGCATTAGGAAGGGCTGTAAGTGAAATTACAAAAAGTTTGCCATAAGTGAAGAAGTTTGACTTTTCTAATCAAGGAAGCTTAATAACAGCCCAAACGTGCTTTAAAGGATATGCACATCTTTCCAGATGTAAAATCTGGCACGTACCTAGTACCTGCTGCCACTGAACAATTCTGGCAGCAGAATAGCCCTGGAAACACAGGGAGTGCTGGAGTAATCCGAGGAGTGTCGCTCTAGTTGGGTGTCATGTTGTCAGCAGTAGCTAGTCCAGGATGCTACAGAGGGCAGCGTATGAAATCCTTTCCTGAACTGTTAGGAAATGATATCTCCATTATAGAACGTCTTGCTAATCTCCATCTGTTAGTGATTGCTTATAGTAGAACTGTAGGGATTATTTGTATATGTATCCAATTGCGGTTTAATCCTCTTGATTCTTGGCATCAATTGTATTTTGTGGCAATCAGTTCCATGAGTTATACATCCATTGTTTTTAAAACAAAGTATCAATTTGAAACGTGATTTAATTCTGTTTGACTTTGTATTAGGAGGGCAGGTAAAAAATACTTCCTAATTCACTTTCGCTATATTGTGTATATTTATCCAGTCCTCTTGTTATCTTTCAGATAAACAGCCTCGGTCTTGTCAGTCATTCCTCACTCAGTTGTCTGTCTTTGACTAATAACTTTTGCTGCCCGACTCTAGGACCCTTTATTACCTCCATATTGTTTTTAAATGTGGAGATCAGCGTGATGCTGTATCCAAGGTGAGCACATGACATTGACTTTTATGCTAGCATTATAATATTTTAAGCATTTTGTTTTTCTTGTTCCTTTGGGAAGATTCTAGCTTTTGTTTACCGTGTTTGTGCTGAGCAAATTTTTTGATCTTTTGGGCGATGGTGTCATGGGTTTTCCTGCAATGAACTGCCTATTAGGTTGCTGGATTTTATTTCTGCTTATTTTTTTCAGCAGAAAATTTTGTAATCTGGTTATTTACCCTATCTTTATTACCATTGCTTCTTGTGTACTCTTAGTCAAAGGCTGGACTAGCAGTTGGGATCAAAAGATGGGAAGAAAAGACAAAGCCACCATTCATCTTGGGTAGCGTTGCCTCAAGTGCTTTCTTCACTTATTGCCAACAAAATTTTGGACTTTGAACGCTCAATTGTGGGGTTCTTTTTTCTTTCGCACTTTGTTTCTCTGTGTGGAGAAGTAAGCACGTATTTTTTTTCCTCTGGTCATTCCAGTGGTCTGTGGGCGACAGGCTGAGAAGCACTATCCAACTCATACATGGAACTGGTAGCAAAGCCATAATAAAATATATTTGCCTAACACTTTTTTAGGGAAATTCCTGCCACCTCCTTAAGGCAACCTAAGACTTTTCATTCCAGCATTCCCTGAGCTCAGCCTGGCTCCTCAGTTGCAGTAGTGCCTTTTTAGGTGCCTTGAACTTCTTCAAGTTGAAGGTTCCATTGAACTTCTGCTGAGGCACAATGTTTTAATGCCAAAAAATAGCAACTACTGATAACAGTTCAGTAAAAGCTGCCCTTAAGTTACCAAAGCAGTTATTCTACTGGTCTGGGAGCATTGAAGAGAGCTCAGTTCTTTGTGGCAGCCCCCCCTCCCACCTCAAATCAGCCCTTGGTCCCAGTGTTTGCCTGACATGTCCATCTCTCCATCGTTTCCGGCAGAGTTTCCAGCAACTGATCCTCCAGTGCTGCTCCCTGGGCTGTGGCTGTAGAACCCATCGAGGGGCAGTCTCTAGCAAATGTGGTTTGTTAGCTTTGACTACAGTTTCAATAGAGCAGATGTTTTCAAAGTAAATAAACCAAGTAAATTATCTGCAAAGCCAGACCTGTTCAACTTGAGTTTGCTACTTTATGGGTGTAGATCACACGAGCTCCTAATTCCATAGTCTCTATGAAATTACAGTTCCACAGCCTTTCCCAGTGAGGGGCACAGACACCTGAGGCCACAGCCAAAGTTGCAAAGGGGACTAAATATTTTCTCTTAACTTTTAAGCAATTAGCTCTGTAAGCTAAATGCTGTTCTTCTAATAAGGATTAGAAAATATGCTATTAATTCCACTTCTGCTTTCTGGAGGGCTTCGGTTTCAGCACACTGATGGTTGAGGTCCTACCTTCTGAAAACGTGTGGCCAGTTTCTAAGCCTGTGAGGTAGCTCATCTTAGCTGCAGCTGAATCCAAAATCTACTGGCTCGCACAGTTCCTAGCACTGCTGTGACAAGCCCATTTTGGGATGCTTCGTTGCGCTGTATTTTAAATAGGGAGTATACTCCTTTCTTGCTGAGAAAGTTTTTGTGGTTTTTAGGGTTTTCTTTCTCAGCATTGGCATTCGCCTGTTTGTCTAGCCCTCTTCCCTCCCTCTTCCCCCAGTTTTCATTTTCAGTTATTTTTGTTTATGTTGAACTTCTGCCTGCTCAGCTGCAGCAGAGCTCAGTGTTGGCATCCAGCCTCGTGTTGTACAATTCTACAACTTCTGCTGCTTAGCAGCATGTTGGAAATCGCTTTGAAATAAATCCATGTTGGACCAAAGCAGCATCTTTGTTGTTACCCCCTCAGAATAATTTGGTGCTATAATTGGAATTCTCATTTGAAATAAATAAACATGGTTTCTGATCTATAGACGGATCTGGATGCATAGTCAATGAGAGAGAGATGCAGGCATACAGCCCTCTCCCTGGAACAGAGATGCATTTGCAAAGCGTGCATGGCACTTCTGGTGCCATGGGGAGGGTTAGCACTGGAGAGGGAGGGCTGGAGGGCAGCCCCAAATCCCCGCTGGGCCACCTTGAGACCTGTCAGAGGAATTGTTTACTCTGTGCTGCGCTTGACATGAATGCGCTGTAAGCCTTGTGTTGTTTCCGCTCTCATCTTTAGAAAGCTGATACCCAGTGGCAAGAATAGGAAGCTGTGGCTCCACCATGCTACTGCCGTCTTACCAGTCCTTGGATGGCCTGTGGGAAGGGAGATGAGGCTGTGGGCTTTCATGCTCCTTTTTGTGTGTATGCTGAATGCTGTGCACAGTCTAGGACTTCCATTTCAACAAGGATATGCAGGAAGTTCAGAGAAAATTGACAGGGATAATCAGAAGAAAGGAATGATTGAGAACACCAGTTCTGGTAGAGGTAATTTGGTGGATGAATATGATAGAGATCTAGAAAATCGTGTGTGTTGGAGAGGATGGGTAGAGAAGGACAGCTTCGTGACTTCTAGTACAGAAGGCAGCATGCTTCAAATGAAACTAGTAGGAACCAGCTTCACAGCAAGCAGGATGAGGTCCAAGGCCCTCTGGAACTCCTTGCAGGAGGGTGACAGAGATGCCAAAAGTTCATGTGGGGAGACCTGATGAGTTAACGCAGAGGAATATACTGAGACATGAAAAATACATAAAAGCAACATGCATCTCAAGAATGCTTTGTGTTGAAAACAGATTGGAGCCCAGGAGAGTATTAGAGGCTTGTGCTAATACACATACACATTGCCTTGGTTTTTAACTTAAGGTCCACTTATCAAGAGTGTTTAACTGTGTGTCTGAGTTTGTGTGGTGGGGGAGTATTTTTTGCTGCAGACGGGACAGGGCTATGTAGACCTTTGGTCTGGCCCAAAACAGCTGTTCATGTGTTCTTGTATGGTGTAATTCAGTAACTTGAGATATTTTTTTTCAGGGCTTTGAAATCTAGGCGGTTTTGCTGCAGGCTATTTCCCCTTTTTCCCTGTATCCCCATATTTGGAACCAGTTGTTTGATTTTTAAAAAAACAGATCTCCTGAAACCTGATTGCATTAAAATCTGGTGCTGTAAAGGGAGTGTTTTAAACCACTTTGTGCTCAAATCCACTTTGTGCTCCTTTAATTGAGAAATGCCTAGGACACAGAGACTTGAAATTGCTTTTTCAAGCCAAGAACGTGGTTGCTGTTTGTCTGTCATACCAGTAATGGTTCCAAGCATTTTTGTGAATTCAATCAAGACACAGACTAGTGCAGCAAGAAAAGGAAGGGGTGAGAAGGTACTGATGAGATAAAAGTGAGGTGGGGAAGACCTGCAGCACAGCTAATTTGCAATTAGCATCTTCCCACTTCCCTGTTGTCTGCCTGTCCTGCTATTCCAAAGAAGACAGAAAGAATTTGGTTTGAAAGGATGCTAAGGTTGGCTGCAGAAAGCTGTCAGGGCTGCAAATAGACACACGTCTGTGGTGGCGGCAGAGGAGGAGCAGGTCATGCCCTGTAAGCTTCTGCGGAAAGAGTCATTTAGCACAGCTTGATGGGAATTGGGTAATGGCTGTATGTTTGGAGATTAGATTGAGAAGTAAATGATGGATGAACTGCATAGCCCAAAAAATACTGTATACAGCTGTCATGCCTGTGTTCTCAAGATCAATAGCTGTCGTAACAACAAGTAGTTGTCCCTAGATTGTCCCCTTTTCCTCCCTGCCACATAACTCCCCATTGCACTCCTGTTGCTCAGTGATGCAGTAGCACCTATGAAAAAAGAAGATATGGTATAGATTGTATTTTAAACATGACTGGAAATCTGGTTTGTTTTGGTTTTTTTTTTAAAGGATCACTTTCCACTGCAGTTTTCTTCTAAATATCCAAATGGACTGGTGCATTTCTTGGACATAATAAAATGAGTAAACCAGTAGTTTTTTTCCTCTTGATTATCTGACAAAATTCCTCCTTCTCCATTAAATTATTAATTATTCATGTCCCAAAGTTTCTGAGGAACTGGGGATATTGGTACTGGCACTGGAGAAAAATAGACTCCAGGAAAATTTTACTGGCTTCTTCAAGCAGTGAGTTAACCTACAGTTTTCAGAATTTATAAGATAAACTTTTTAGAACTGTGTCATTTTTTTGTATTGCCTCTTTTTGGACTTGAAAGAGGAGGACTTTGGGGACCTTGCTGAGTCATTTGTCTTAGAAAGATGCCCCAGGATCTGTGCCAGACCTTTCTTCCGGCAGCAGTCTGTTTCTGCGAATGCAGTAGGGACAAAGAGACAGGGGCAGTTTCTTTGCTTGTGATTTTTAGATCTGTCTTCCCAGTGGGAATGGTGTTTCCTTGACTGTTGTCCATGTGGTCTCTCAGCTCCATGTTTGCTATGATTTCTCAAAACCTACTGGTTTTCTGCTAACTTTTTTCATATATAGGATTCAAAGAGCTACAGCCATTCCATCCCACTAGAGTCAACCCAAATGAGAAAGGCCCTTAGTCTATGGCTTGACTTCACTTCATGTTTTAGGCTGAGAGAGTTGGGGTTGCTGAGCCTGGAGAAGAGGAGGCTCTGGGGAGACCTTATTGTGGTCTTTCAATACTTAAAGGTGCCCTACAGGAAAGGTGGGAACAAACTTTTTATCAGGGCCTGTTGCAATAGGACAAGAAGTAATGGCTTTAAACTAAAAGGGGGAAGATTTAGACTAGATATAAGGAAGAAATTTTTTACAATACAGGTGGTGAAACACTGGAACAGGTTGCCCAGAGAGGTGGTAGGTGCACCATCCCTGGAAACACTCAAGGTCAGGTTAGACTTGAGAAACCTGATCTAGTTGAAGATGTCCCTGCTTACTGCAGGGGAGGCTGGACTAGATGACCTTTAAAGGTCCCTTCCAACTTAAACTATTATATGATTTTATGCCTGGAAAATTTGGTGTGTATGTTTTTGAAATGGACACTGTTTTGTGAGTGCAAATTAGGCAGTCATGGACCTCAGAGAAAACATGGCTGAAGGAGATTTTTCTGTGTAATTCCTATAAAATTGTCCAGAGAAAATAACCTTTTCAGGTAGAACTTACACAGCAAAAAAACAGACTTAAATACGATGATTTTAAATTGTATGGTAAACTTCTGTATTACCTTTTTTTTTATTAAAGTGTGGACACTTTAAAGTGATTATCTTTGAACACTGATACATTTCTATAACTTGATTATTTTTGTACCTAATAAAATTCTAAAGAATTTGAGATTATTTCTTAGTGCTTAGAAATGTATTGCTTAGTATTGCCTTTAAAATAAGTTGTTTAAACTGTTCAAACTGTTTATGCAGTGTGCCTCTTTGTACTCATTCAAACCTAGATAAAATCCCTGCTTCCAGAAGGTATGTCACTGCAAGAGGCATGTGCTCTTGCCCCTGCCTGGCTCCTTTTCCAGCCTTTCCCATGCCCTGAGGCTACAGACCCATTCCTGATTTTGGTTGTGTCGTCCAACCTTCTGCTAAAAGCATGGTCAACGCTGACTTTAAACTGGGTCACTCAGTCTGCTCTTGGAAATGTCCAACAATGGAGACCACACAGCCTCTCTGGGCAACCTGCTCCACTGCTTGACTGTCCTTTCCAAATAACTGACTTAAACCTCACTTAATCTTGAATTGCTCTTGTCACTCATCCTCCCGCTGTGCACTGCTGTAAAGAGGCTGACTGTCTTTTCCATAACCTCCTTGTAGGTACTGAAAAGTAGCTCTTAGGTCTCCCAAGCTGTGTCCTGCTCCAGCAAGGCTCCACAGCCCATCCCCACAGGGCCTGTGCTTCAGCCTCCATCTTCCTTGTGTTCTACATCACTACCCAGTTCATCATTAATTCTATATATTTTTTGCCTTTGGTGCTGATCTCTCTGTCCAACTACCTGAGGATTTTTCTCTACAGTCAGCATTTTTGATCAGTCAGATCAGTGTATCATTACAGCAAACACGATCTGGAACTTCTATGGCTAAAGACAACACTTCCGTCGTGTTTCAAACCTGTGGCACCAAGTGTGGGGCAGCAGTGGCACTGCTGGCTAGATCAGCAAGCTGAACTGGACCATTGGCATTACAAGCCCAGTACAGCGACTTAAAAACTGGGAAGAACTGAATGGGAACCAAAATGCCTATTAGTTTAATGAGATGTAAATAAAATACTTGGCCAGAAGACAGTCCTGGTTTTGGAAGAGTTTGTTTCATTTGAGCATGGGGTCATCTGGGTCCTGGTTTCACCATAGGTGGAGGAGGTCATGGTGATTAAAAAGAAACAGGAGCCTAACTGGCTTAAAAATGAGGGAATGAACCGTTGTATGAGAGTTGAAGGCACACGTGTTTAATCATTTCTCCATAAGGCTGCCGTTTTATTCAAGGACTAGGAGGACGCAGGTAGATCGGGAAACCTGTAGCACAAATTCTCTACCAGCCTGAACAGGGTGGCAATAAACAGGGTGACAATGCCGGTTTGCTCCTTTGGAGAAAATGGCTTAGCATTTCAAATAGTTTTATTTTCTTTAATTGTGAAATCGAAGCGTATCAGTCAAGTGTGAAAAAGGGCTCAATAAATTTAATCATGAAACACTAAATTATGACTAGATGGTAAGTTTAATTTTTGTCTTCTATTTCTTTTGATCACACAGAGGAGTCTATTGGTTATGATGCTCAGGTAATCGCCTATCACAGTGATAGCTTTAATAGCACATGATTTCTTGTGTCTCCTACTTGAAAAATACATTATGTGTGAGGAAAAAAGAATCATTTTTGCAATTTTGTAGATTTTCATTAGCAGGCAAATGTATTTTTCAATTCAATCAGGAGACAGTCTTGTGAAGCAGGCCTCTTTTATTATATAGAATTATATTTCTTGGTCATTTTAAGCACTGCTGAGAATGTACCAGAAACGCCATTACCTCTACTGTCATTTTATTTCAGCTTTTGTAAGTATCTCTGCATAGAAGTGTTTTAATGGGAGAATTTGCTTGTGATGTTTTGTCTTCAGATTTTTCTTCCCCTAGGGAAGCCTGATAGTCTTTTAAAATGACATTACAACTTGCTCAATAACCAGCTTGGGAGTTGGAAGAAATCTGGGAGGAACATTGGAAGGAGAAGAGACCTTTTGAGTAACAATTTACTAGCTGTGTGTGGAATGCTGAGTTAATATAAAACTGTGTTACTATTCTACCAGTGCTAATAATGCATAACATTATTCTTCTGTCTTGCATTTGTGAAATAATGTATGTGTACAAATCAGTTTTCACAACATCCTGTGAGAGAGATAACTATCAACATTATTCTAATCCTCACAGTGTATTAAATGAGAATAATGACTGTTTCAAGTGGAGAGCTCAACAAGACATAGAAATAGAATGTTTTTGTCTCAAAGTCCTGTATCAGGTTGTGTTCATCATCCCATACATCTTTCTTAGCCCAATTATTACACTTTACCTTTGCAAAAACATTTCCCGGCATTCTAATTTTGCAAATTTCCTATTTTGCTAAAAATCATATAGCAGCCCAGGTTGGAAAGGACCTTCAAAGATCATCTGGTGCAACTTTTTGTGGGAAAGGGAGTCTAGATGAGGTTATCTAGCACCCTGTCCCATCACATCTTGAAAACCTACAGTGATGGGGACTCCACCATATCCCGGGGGAAGTTATTCCCATAAATTGTTCTTCTCAATGTAAAAAATTTCTTTCTTCTGTCAAGAAGAACGCTCTTAATATAAGATCAAAATGTACTTCAGAGTGACCCATAAATGGTTATACAGTAGATTGCTGCATGAAAGGAATGTGTGTGTGTGAGTCTGTCTGTCTTCCTATGTGAGAAAAGGAGACAGAAAACATAGTGCTCTCTAGAGCAGCAGTCCCCAGGCTTCCTGGGTTACAGTTTGGATTTTGGTCAAGTTCTCTCCTTTCAGGCTTCTGACCATACTCACCCCTTGTACTCAACCCCAACCTCAAACCCAGGAGAAGCTATTGCATTTTTGTCAAATTCTCAACTGTATTTAGCACCTGTGCACATGACTGATTGGATGTTTGGTTATGTAGGCAGTGTAGTTAGCGGAAGATTAAAATATCCTTGCTGCTCTACTAAGAATAATGATTACTGAGTTAGTACCGATACAAGTATATTTTATTGGCAAAGGCCTTGCTCTTGCAAGAAATTCAGCTGAACTACTGCGGAAGCACTGTGCAAAATCCTTTAGTGGTATAGGGAAGGAGGAGGCTTTAAGCACCTTTAAAGTGACAGCATGTTAATTGGTAGGTCGCTCACAAGGCTGAGGTTTCTCTGGTGCATTTTTTGGTATTCTGCATCTGCCTAGGTATATTTTTGTTTCTGTGAACCATGTACACCCTGTTATTTCATGCATAAAATCTTAGATTGAAAGTGCTCAAATAATTAATGGATATGTTGCCTGTGCAACAACCTATCAAACTATTGAAATATAATCTTTTCCATTATATATTGCCCCATTTTAATCGATTTCTAACAAACATGCCTAACTTGTAAAGGATTAATAAAATCCTCTTCAAAATTCTTTATGCATTTTTCCCACTGTCTTGCTGACCCAACATGCCCCTACTCCACTACCAGCTCACGCTTTTCTTTCTCCTCTTGGCTTCCCCTTCCTCACAACAACAGTGGGTTTGTTTACTCAGGCTCTTCAGCTATCAAATATTCTCTCTGATGGCTTTTTTCCCCTCACAACCTTTGGATAACACTTTAGCTCCAGATCTTACTTTAAAGCTCTTTTTCTCTTCAGTTATGATGGTGCTTTTAATTGTAAATGGTGGTATTTAATAAAATTACTGCTAAATGAAAAAAAATAATAATAGTTATTTACAAATTCAGGGGCAAATTAGACTCCCAGGTGTGATTCTGTGATTACTGTTATTACTCTGAATGGGACTTTAGTTCTGCCTTAAATTTTTTTAAGAAACCTTTTTCTCTTCTCTCTTAGGTACCTTTAATGGTGGAATAGTGATGCAATGAGTCATTTTAATGTTAATCCATTGCAGCTCTGTCCAAATCAGATTGCAAATTTGGAAACCATTTTACTGGAGGATGTGTACTGCTGGGGACAATCTTTAGTGCAAGCTTCCAGGAATGGGACTGCTAGTTCTGTGTTTTACTTGTGAAACCTCCCTTTTTGGGGGAGATGGCCAAGGTGGCAGTTAGATTTATTCCCCACATTTCCTATGCAATGAATCTCCCTGTTAAAAGGAGAATCAAAAAAGGTCTGTACACCTCACAGTCTTCTGCAGTGGTTTGTGACACTAGGACTTCTTTCGATACTGTGGCTAGCGTCAATGTCTGTTTTCCATTTTTTTTTTGGACAAATATTTCCCAATTCTTGGCCTAAGACAGATCATAGTTACTCAGACAGAAAGACTCAGTCCTGACAACCTGTTTGAAAATCATACAGTACTATGGATTTAAAACTGTCTTGCTGTGCCTCAGTTGCAATTTCATGTACGGTTAACTAAAAAAAAAAAAGCAAACAGCTTGGTGCTCTTTCACCTCTCACTGGCCTTGCTCTCCTTTCCACTTATACGAGTATGGGCTAAAACAAGCTTCTGCTCCCTGCTGCGCATCCGTGAGGCTCCGGAGAGATTCCGACCTCAAAATTTCTCTTTCCTTTGTTCTGTAGACAACAGTAGGCATTAGACTAAATCAAATCGTGTTCAGAGAAGATTGTTACTTTACTCTGAAGGTTTAATCTCCACTTTCATGGGAGATTTCCTACATGGCATAATTTGCCAGCCAGTTTTATCAACAGATATTTTTTTTTCCCAGAGCTCTTTTACTATGGCCATCCAAACTTAGCATGTGTTTTTGAGAGTCTTGCCAACTTTAAAATTCCAAGTGTGAAAGTACAGAATCATTTTTCTAAAAACTTGGCTTGCTGTTTGTCTGACTTGTGTTCCATAAAAATAACTGAACATGAAGTTTCTAGGTTCCGCCTTTTTTTTTTTCCCTTGGGGTGTTAGACTGCAAACATTTTCATCAGGACTTCGTGAGAATCTTTGTTGATAAAGATGTAATCAAAATTTGATTCATCCTGTCACACGCTTACCAATTCTGTAAAAACAAAGATTATTATTCTGCAGCTGCTTAACGGCATGTATTCCTTCAGCAAGTGTTAAATGTACTCCTTTCGTGGTTACTTTAAACTTCACAACTCGTTCATTATGGCAATTTTAAGCTTCCATTTAGAAATGATACCAATTAGTTTTGGGAGTTTCTTAATAAAAGTTGCAGTAGACAATCTAGTAAGAATTATGTATGCCTTCAGTTGACAAACAGTATACAATACGCTTTTCATTTTATATCTGCTTCTGACTTGGAAATGCCTCATCACATAATTGCAATCTGTTTTCTCTACCAAATCACCTATTAAAAATTTTAAATAATGTAGGCTGTGGGGTGGAGAGCGGGGGGGTGGGAAGCAAGGCATGTGGCAGTATCACTGGCTGTTACGTTTCTGTCTTACCTAAACTGACTCTCCTACTCCTGAGCTAGCTGAGATTTATATATGCAGCACTTACTTGGCAGTTAGTGTCTGAAGGACTCTGAGGGGAGCTGCAGTGATGCCTTTGCCTGGGGCTGCTAAGCCTCCTTCCCAGCCGCCAAGTCTGAGCCCCAAGGGGGTGAGGAGCGATGCCTAAATGAAGTGGAGCTCTGCTAGTATGAAACTTGGTCTATGCAGAAGGCAGTAGGCTCACACAGTACAAAGGCATGCTGTGGCTCCAATCCGCAGGCTTCTGCATCCGATACCTTTAGCGGCATGGATGGTCCTTGGGGGTACTCACAGGCTTTCTGTTTAGCAGATCCACGTGTCTGTGCAGTTATCACCTTTGTGTCCAGTCTTGCAAAAATCGTGTCTATAAGTGGCATTCACATGTAGTTTCACAGAGTCCAACATGCTTATATTTGCCTAATTTCAGAAATCCGTACATAAAGCAGCTCAAATATATGTAGTATCAGGACACCTTTATAGGCCTGTGCGGCAGAATGACCTGTGCGTTATAAGCCTTATTGCCATGCATTAGGTGATTTAGTGCATAGTTTTACAGTCAGTATTCTAGCTGAAATTTCACTTCTGAATATGAAAATCTCATTTTGCTAAATTGTCTGTTGAATTCTTGAGAAGCACTTAATCTGATTGAGTCTGTACATTTAGTCTTCGGTAACAAGGGAAGCTCTTATTAACCCAAAGGTCCCATTAAAAATTACATATGCTAGCTGGCATGGGTGATCAAGTCTTTGGACGCTGACATTGATATATCCTGTATTCTGGGAAATCTGCTGTTTCCTCTAGTCAGCACTGACAGGCTTGCAGGTGGCCGAATGTGGTCTAAACATTAATGCTGATCATTCACCTTAGATAGACATTTGCCTGTCACAAAACCCTTATCACATTACTTGTTTATCCAAAACCAAAGTGCCTGCAACTATATATCTTTGGTGTAAGGTGACCTTTCCTATGTCTAGAGAGAATAGAGGGAAGGGAATGGTTCCTTTGAGGCATGGGGTAGAGATCAGGTCTGCTGTTTCATTTTATGCAGGTTCGTGTGTGTGTTGCCAGCTGCTAAAGTGTGTAGTGTGCTCCTGGTTGCTGTTCCCTTGGGATCCAATCTATGGCCAGCCTATTTTTGGTGTTGGATCAATGTTTCTTCTGGAGTAGAGCAAGGATTAAAGTGGCGATGCATGTAACACAGCTTGTGTGGTGGTACGAGACAGGGTGCCTGACTAGGATGAATGAAGGTAATGTGCACTAGAAAGTCTTCTGAGGCTAATGAAGAAGGGACGTGATGTTATTTTCTAATTGCCTGTGTTACAGCAGCCCTCAACAGAATGTAAGTAATCCATTGCTAGCACATGGAGTTGCCCAGTCAAGCTAACGGCAGGGTATCTTTGCTAGAGCAGATCTGGGAAAGAGCATCTTCTTTCCCGCAGTCCTCAACCCTTGTAAGTGTACCAGCCTAAGTCTGTAGGAAACTAGGCACTCCAACTGTGATTTCATGGACATCTCATTGAGAATGGCAGAATTGCAGTCCAGATTGCAGAAGTCTGGTGGCTTGAGGAGGCACGTTAGAAGGAAAATACCTCCCCAAAATTATGCAGGGTAGTTTGCACACTGTTGACTCACTGTATGCAGTGCGCAGAGTACAGTAATGCAGAATGGTTGACCTGCTATGCAGCTGGGTACACCTTTAACTGATAAAGCCTTAGTTATGTATTGTCTAAGAGAGAAAGCTCTTTTTTCTAGAAGGGAAACCAGGTACCTAGTGTGATACTAAAATATGAAAAGGACTGTGGCTCAGCATTAGAACTGAAGGTTCAGGGAGAGCACTGAGGTATGTTTAAGCAGAGGTAGACTGTGCATGCCTGTGTGATGATAGATCTATCCTAATCTTAGGGGAGATTATATATTGGAACATTTCAGATTAACGTTTCTGTGTTCAGGCCTCTCTTTCCAGGCAGAATTGGACTAGACTGTCTGTTACTTCTTATCAACCTACTACCCTTGTATAACACCAGATTTCTGAACAGCAGTTCAGTCTGTCTTTATAGTGCTCAGATTGTTTCAAGGTACTTGAATAGCAATTCTCTTAAAATGTGGGGAGTCTGTTTATATCTGATACTGTTCAAAGTTTGTCATTAAGTGAGAGTCAAGGGAGCTGCCCCGTCACCTGATCAGTGCTGCAGGGAACTACACCAACCAGTTGGTGAACTGGCACAAAAATGTTTATTTTGAGATTAGCAGTTCAGATCCAGTGATGGCTGAGAGTACTGTGGGCATGAGGAGATGTAATTTTCTTTATCAGTAAGGAAGCAGTTGAATTTTTAAAACATTTACCCGTTTTGAACATGCACTGTTAAAAAATAGTGCTCAAGGTGGAGATTTTTGTTGCTTTGTCTTGTGGACCTTGGAATGCAAAGACCTGATGATTAGTTGAAGGATTGGTTGCAACTGAAGGTCAGACACCAATGCCTTAACTTTCCCCACTGAATGAATACAGTAGGCCACTGATGGATAAAGAATTATTCTGCATGAGTAAGAGAATCAGCATGCATCTCTAGAAGTGCCTGGTTTTGAGAATAGGCTCAGATAGTCCAGAAATATTGGTAAAAACAGTAATCTAGGAAAAGTTTGCAGTGCTTCAAGGATCTGCAACATTAAGTTTCCAAGAAGAAGAGAGTTCCAAATACATAAACTTGATCTTAAAGATCATGCGGTATAAAGAGAATTGCAGTTGTTCAGTGAAAGCGGGTCAGGAAATAGTGACTGTAAAAATGACATTCTAAGGTTCTCTCTCAATGACTTGCATATCAAATTTGCTCAGTTTATACTTTAGAGGAAGAGACAATTTTTAACTCCTTATGCTGTGTAGTCAACCTGTGATCTAAAATCAACATATGTGCTTTCTTCCTCTTTTTGAGCATCACTGTCAGCAAATATTGTGTACTCAGCACTTTGCAAACAGTTTTCTGACTGATGCAGAAAACCAGATGAAAATACAACTATAATGTATGGCTGATTTAGTGCTGCATTTGTAGCAGAAGTAACTTAGCTTTCTTGACCTAGTAAATAGATGTGATCAGCAGTTTTTTATTACATGGCAAGATACTGCTTCCTATTGGGCATGACTGTACTTCTCTGGCTATAAAGAAATTATAAACAAGAGATATTAGAAGCTTAAAGTATTTAGTAGTTTAAGTGTGCCACTAGGGATATACAGGAATCAAATAACAAATATGTTATGGCATTGTCAGCTCCTAGGAGGTTGCTCCATTATATTAAACCGTATGCAATTTCCCTGATAGCGTAGAGCCTCCGTCATCATGTCTGGGACACGTTCCTCTTCCCATGGCCTACGTTAATGGGATGAATAAGGGGAGAGAGCATAGCTTAGGTTTCCCTAGTTCTGCCGATTCCTGCCTGCTGGTGTAAGTCAGAGCAGTATCCGTGGTGCTCTAACATACGTTGGGAGACTGGATCCAGGCGCAGTCAGGCTGCGGCTGGATGGGTGCCCCTCATCCCTCAACAGAGTGACTCTGAGCCACTTCGCAGTAATTACAGCAGAGAACCTATATCTGTGGTGATGGAGTCGAGGTGATCGTGTTGATACCCCTGTAAAACTGAGTGCGCACAGACCTCAGCTGGACACTGATGTCATTAATAAGCACTACAGCTTCTCTCCAAGTAGTTTCATCCTGAAACACCTCTTTAATTACTTCATGGGAACATGGAGCTGAGGATTGTGAAAACCTAGAAAAGCGAAGAAAGGCGACAGTTCCCAGTGGAGGCAGAGGCTTCTGCACACTTGTGTCTGTGTATATTAATTGACTGTTTGTACATACACAAATGTGAGTGAAGTGATGCATGTTTAAAGATCCTCATGTCAGCCACAATTTCATGGAAAGTAGTGCCTTTGTTATGAGTGAGGTGAATTTTAGGCCTAGCAAGGGGAGGAAATTAAAATTAACATTGGAGACATATATAGTTTGGTCTAGTCCTAGAAATAAACATCTCCTGTCCACTGAGGGGGTTTTGTGTTTAAGGAAACAACTCTTGTTTTTTGCTGGGACTGATGCTTCTGCAAATAAATTTGTCTTGATACTGGCCTCAAAGAGTCACAAATATGTCTTAAAACACTGGTTCTTAATTCTCTCTTTACTGGCCTTGAAGCTTGGTTCCACTCTAGCGTGAGGCCCAACACCTCCAATAAAGATGTGGTACAGAACAGCTGTAATAAAAGAATATTAAAAGTTAATTTGTATTTTCAGTTGCTATTACAGGAAAATCAAGTAAATGCAAACTGGTGGTAGCACTTCAAATCTAGTACCGAAATCTACTCTTCTCTAAAATAGTCATATGAACGAATGTTGGATGTTACTTGCAGCATAAAAGAGATGAAAACACCTGTGTGACATTTGTAAACCTGCTTGCTAGATGAGCTAAAGACTTTATTGTCTTAGACCCAACCCCTTTTTACACTAATCTTGTAATAGCCAGATGATTTATGGAGAACCTATCATTTGGCTTTTATGTTGTGAGCAACGGAAGAACGATTGCTTCTAAAGTGTTGCTGTTTAGTGAGATATTAATGGAGGGATAATCCATTTACATTTTTACAGCGGAAGTTTTGTAATGCTTTTGGGATTCATTTATTCTTTGCATTTGCAAAATAGCCTCTACTGAAATAAAGCTGAAGTAGTTTGCTGTGGAGGAATAAAGTAGTTTGTCAAAAATTATTTTTTTTCTGAGGCTTCATGCAAAATCCTGCTGTTGTAATAATCATTTGATTTTTTAAATAGATTTTAAATATTTTTTCACAGGCATCTTATGAAGTGGATCAGAGTTATGAATTCCACGTACTATATATTCAGTAAACACCGTGTGTGCGTTTTAACGATGTGGATTTTGTTGATCTGCAGTAGATAGTGAGATGCATAAATATGGTTACAAGTCTATTTGTACTGATCTCAGTAGCAGTTGTTTGCTGGTTCTGCCCTATCCCATCTAAATTCTCTTCTAGGTTATCAGTGCTTTGGTCTGCTCCTGTCTCTGCTTGTGTCGTACAGTTCTGCCAGGAAAAGCACTGAGATTGCCATTATTCCTGTGCTAAGAGGGCAGTATAGAGTGCAATTTCTATTTACAAATGAGTATTATGTTACTGTACTGTCTTGGCATTGCAGGAACTAGACAGTGATTGTTTTGAACTGCAGATAGTGTCCTGCTTATATGTTTTCTGCTCCTCAGGTAACCTTTGCAGAAGAACTGGGGCAGGGAACGAGGCAATAAAGATGTACTGACAATGCACATCTGGTCAGGCGGCTTATTGGTAGTCAGAGGTGTTGTACATTGGAAAAAAACCACACGCAGTCAAAAATGTGATACAGCTGACCAAGTGCTTGGATGCTTCAGCACTAATAAAGAAAGAAGCTGAAGCAGAAAAAAGCCTTCTGTATTGAGGGAACTTACTCCATTAGTAAAGTCCTACTGCATTCTGTTTCTATCAGGTCCTTCTGAGGATGAAAGTGTTTTAAACGATAATAATCTGACTCCTGTGGCCTGCTCTGCACTTTGCATTGCTATATGATCTATTTATTTTATTGACTGTTGGCCTGTATACTCTATTTGTGTGTACTTCTATGTGTCTGTAAATTGCAAACAAAAGCAGGTGATTTCTTGACTTTCTTTTTAGTATTCAGCTGCTGTATCTGTAAAAACCGGACAAATGACATGATGTTCTCTGGTGTTATGCATGGTGTAGCTGTGTGTGAACACTCAGCACTGCAGCTCAGAGGGCTCTTGTGGCCTCTCTGAAACACGCCACTTGCTATGTGATCAGTTAGTGAGTAGAAGACACGTGCTAAAATTACCCTTTGCAGACTTAGCTGTATAGCACGGGACTCTGGATGGTGCCTAGAGCAGCACAGGCTTCTGAAAATGGAGCAGAGGAGGAAAAAAGCTCTACTCAAGTTTGCTGCTTTTTGTTGTAGAGAGTCCATACTGGGTACCACACCTTCCTCTAGGAGAAGAGGCCAGTGCAAGCCTACAGGTTATTTTTTTCTTTGTTAATTAGATCAGAAAAAGAGATCTTGCATGGCCGGTTTTTCTTAAATATGATAACAAGCATTGGCAAAAGGGGAAAAGTTCCTGCATCCAATTTCAAGCAACTGGACTAGGAGAAAGGAAAAGGGCAACTATATATTTTAAAATAAGCTTAACGGAGACAAAAGGTTTGTTACCCAAATTTGGATGTTTTCTGAAAGATAAGATTTTGGTATAAACCATTAAGTCAGTGACTTCAAAGCAAGTTACCACTGGCTGAAATTCCGTTGTCTGTGCTGTGGGTGGAGATCAGACAAGGACCCCACGATGGTGTTTTTGAACATGAGCCTTATGAAATATGCCCTTATTAACAACTATGTTTAAGTTGAGTAGTGCTCTAAAGCCTCCTGACCTAATCAGAAGAGCGTTTCTAATGAAGAAGGATAGCTGGAGATGTAGGCAATGTGCAGGATGGGGCTCTACTATACTGAACTTCTCTCTCAAATGGCTGAAGCGTGCATATGGCTCCAGAAGGGTGATAGTTGGTGAGACGGCTGCAGAGATGGACAGAGAAGAGGCTATTACTGGTAAATCTGTCTTAGAATGTATGGGTTGTAAACTGCAAGTATGTCTGGAAGAGAAAACTTGCAACAGCCTATACTATTTTATACTAATTGTGCAATTATGTTCTTTTTAACTGCAAAGTTTAGCTAAGAGAAAAGACTGTTCTTGAAAAACAGTCCTGTAGCAGCAACTGCAGGAAGCTGTGGTGGCTTTCAGTGCACAAAGGAAAAAGACATGAAACAAAATTTAGATTAATCAGCTTTCAATTATCCTTTGAAGTGTCTTTAAATCATCATTTTAATATCATACCCACATTGAACCTGATTTACATTCACTTACAAACTTCAAATATAAATTACCTGACTAATTTCAGGGTGAATTCTAGATGGGAGATGGTATGTCTCTGAAATGTATCATTCATTTTCACGTTTAATACTTTTTCAGTAATGGAGCCAAAACATTATCCTGAACGCTCAAACAAATTTTGTGGATTACAAAAAGAGTCCCAGCCAAGTGGATTTTAGAAAAACTATACTGAGTTAGAGATTATTCTTGAGAAGTTACCTGATTTTCTGTGGGAAAACTTACTGGCCATTTACACTATTGTGCGTGAGTTTTTTAAATAAAGATTTCTTAATTTGAAGATCATATTTCAAGTCAAAGTCATTCTGCTGAAAAGTGACTTTCAGATGGAAAAATAGCATATTGTAGAAAAAATTGAAGTGATGCCTAAAAAAAATGAAGCTTAGCTAAGTTGCTAAGCTAAGTTGCACTAGCAATTAACAATAGATTCCACAATGCAAGATTGTAATTTTCAGAAAAACAATTACCCTGTTGCTAAGATAACCTATTCTGAATCAAAAACTTTGTGAAGTTTTGCTCTTTTCATCCTGAATTTCTATGTCCAGCCCACGTTCAAAGAAGACCTTCAAATGTGAGCTGTATTTAAGCAAGTGTGCCCAGCAAAGTGAGTTAACCTGAAATGACTCCAGGAGGAATGATAGAAGCAATTATAGCAATCTCTATATAAAATAAACCAGAAAGAAGAAAAAGAAATAGCTTTCTACAGGGAGATAGATAATGAGTAGGACTCATGTTTTCTAAAGACCCCAGGAACCAGCTTGTAACTTAACGTGTTAAATAATGCTGACACTAAAAAGACTGGTTTTGTCTTCCCCGAGAAGGCTGAAGAGTAGCAGACCTCTGACAATTAAGACCTTTAAAAAAAAATGTCAGATTTGACATCCAAACCAGAGACATGCGGGGAATCTGTTAATTAGCCTTGACAATCTTGTGGTGAAATGCTTCACTTCAGGGCCTTGATGTCAGATACATTTCAGCCTGTGTCTTCGGTCAGCTGAAGGGGATGGTTTTCTCTTCTCTGGGTGTAGTATCTTAAACTTGCAGTGAGTACATGTGATTTATTTTTCTGTGCTCTGCTGGTGCCCTGCGCAATATTGTTCCTTGGAAACCTGTTAGGAAGATAAGACGTCTGTCTGATTGATCACTGTGAGGATGTGGTGTCCTGAAAATGAGAATTGTGGTCAGTTCCTCATCTTTAGCAGACATTTGCTATATGGCAACAAAAATGAAAGGTTTGGTAGTGTGTTTTCATTGGAGACAAAGCTTTCAGTCCACTGGGTTAATCTGTGATGGTGAACTGATGAACCTGCTAACCTACAAGAAACTAACAGGGTTTCTAGAATCTGTCAGGGTTTTGGTCCATCATAGACATGGTGCAGGTAAGAATTTTGCTCATCTCATTGGTGCTGAACTTCAGGTCTGGAGATAACCAAGCAAAGAAAAAAAAAATGCTTTTTAGTGTATACGGTCCCCTTTTTCCTTTAAAGATTCACGTGCTGGAGCACAACATTACCTAAAACTGAGATGCTTGTTTCCTCTTTTAAACTGTGCCTTTCTCCCATTCTGCCTTGTGCTTTATGAAACTTTTCTGCCTGTGCCTCCCAGGTTGGCATAGCAGAAGCTAGCGTCAATGAGAGGAGGAAGGCCGTGGTGTTACAGCCAGGATTTTCTTGTGTCTTCACTCTGCAAATCCCTGGAAGGTTGTGAAACAATTTGGCCATATTTAAAGTTCTTTCTTTTTTTTTTTTTTTTTTTTTCCTTAACTGTAATGTCAAGACCTTTTTTAAGACAAGTGATGGTAACAAACCATTGAAGAAAACTCAGGTTTGCTGATGATCTTAGAAATGTTTACTAGCCTTAAAGCTACACAAGCTTATGGGGAATTGCGGTGCGTTCTGATGAGTGTATTTTATTAACAAGACGCTTCATATTTTAATGGGCTGGTTCTCTCAGGCATTTGAGGTGCTGTTATGCTAGTTACTCAATTTTATGAAGTTAAACAATAAACATTAAAAGTAAAACCTCAGGAAAATTGCCGGAGTGCAAAACAGATCTGTCCCTTGGCAAATTTAATTTACTTTCATTTTCAAAATGTTTTTCTTTTAGTTTAGTAACATGTATTCTAGTATTTTGAGCAAGGGAAGACAGTCTTTAATCTCAGCCTGTAGGTCTGAAGGCACAGAAAGGAGTGATCTGTTTTCTCCAGGGGGTGGCAAGCTTTGTTTTCAATTAACCCAAGCATTTGCAATATGGGGCCCGTTGATGCTTCTGCACTTGAAATTTTTGTGGCTGAACCCCAGTGAAGTTGA
>NW_009648440.1:642333-655747 GCF_000708025.1 Charadrius vociferus
GAAACGCAGTGAAGTTGAACTTGGAAGTCAACCAGTAAGAAACGCGGAATGGCCAAATTAGAACAAATAAATATTTGGTGTATGATGTAAGGTTATCTTTTATGTTTTCTGCATTTACCTATTTTTATAGACAGTACTAGCACCTTTTTGTGATTATGAAAAACTAAGTAATTTATTTAGCTATCATCTCACTCTTCCACGTGCATGAATGTGAGTGATTCAGTGGTTTTGTTGGGCAGAGCAGGGAAAGTAAATACACAGCCCAGGGGGCAGGTAATACCCATTAATTCCTTTTATTTTCACCTGGCCTGCGGGCACATAATTATTTTTCATGTGTTACTGTCAGAAAACCCTAAGCTGTGTGATTAATATGAGTCTACCAAAGGTGCAGAAAGGTGTAGTTATTTCTCAGGAAGGAACAAGACCTCTTTTCTCCAAGGTGGAATATAAATCATGTGGGCAAGGAGAGAAGGCAGGCTCCACGTTATGGTAAGCACAAAATTTCTGGGCAGGAAACTCTCCTGCTCTGCACAACCGTTACTTACTGCTCAAGCTATTAGCCCTAGGCACGAAAGGCTTAGTTTCATGGCACAGATGGCATTTCATCTGCCCAGACAGCTGGGCTAATTTCACCCCTGGACCTGTTCTACAGGAGGCCTTCAAAAAGGGTTAAGAGCAGCAGGGTTTGGGCTCTGCTGTTCAATATGTGCCCTCCCAGTTGCTAGTTTGCTGAAGACAGGGTACAAGCGTGTTTATCACTCTGGTGCTTTCAAAGCATAGAGCACAGCAGGAGCGCTTGTAGTCACGCTTTGACCGTTTTTCAAAGTTATATTGCTGTATATACTTTTTATTTTAAAACGATGTTTTAAAAAATATTTAAAGAGCCTTGAAGAAAGGGTTATAAGAGGGGATAGTAACCTTCCCTGTGGTCAGGAGCATTTCTGTTCCCCGGTCGAGCTGTTTAGGGGAGGGACCAATGCAATGGACTGAGTATATAACCAGCTCTCTATTACTTGTGGCTCTGGAGGCAGAAGAACCTCACACAGCTGACAATTTCTCATCACCCGGTGGGTGATGGGGGCTGATGCCAAGACTTGCTGGGGACTGCTGTGCAGAGCAGAGCCAGCTCAGGTCTGCAAGGGCTTGTTAACACCCAGCGCTGCCTGAGACGGCCGAGCTGGCCCTGGAAGCAGTGAAGTTGCATTCGGCAGTCTTGTTTCTGAGCGAATAAACCCATCTGGGCCCGAGCTGCTGACGTGGGGCCAGCTCTGATGTCTCTCCATCTGTGGCATAGTTAACTTGCAGCCCCACTTCTTCTTGGGATCCCCTGACTTCAGCCGTACCATCTGCCTCCTCAGCTCTTGGACTGAGCAAATCGCTAATTACTGTGTCTGCTTGTATGGCCCAGTTTAGGCATTTCTGCAGCCCAGATTAGTTGATCTCATGGGTCATGATCTTGTTTAATGCACAGAAGGCCTGTACTTGTCTGTGCCTTTTGGTTCTGACTTATTTTGCATATTTAGTGGAGCTGGTTTTTATTCCCTGTGGGAGAGGAGCATCCCTCTCGCTCTGGGCCCTCAGGCTGGGACTTGTTAAGTCAGGTGAGGAGGAGGGGGAGGATCCTGACTGAGTAGAAGGGGGAAACCCAGCATCAGAAACTGGAAAGTGGTAGGGACAGTTCCTCTGATCTACAGTTGAAGGGATCATCTACTACAAAAAACTACTGGGAAAAACAACAAGCCAGCATTTCAGAAGATTTTTGAAGCAGTAGCAGGAGAGGCTGCATTAGAGTTAAATCCGTCATTGCATTTGCTGCAGAAATTTTCATCCTGAGATGAAAGGAGATGAAATATAGTGAGTGCTGAGTAAAGCAATCTTAGCTGTAACCAAAGCCTTTTGAGGAATAAAAGCAAATTGGAAAAAAAAAACAACAAACAAACAAACAAACCAAACAAACAAACTCCCAAACATGCCTAAAATAGAAAAGCTAGCAGAACCTGTGAACACTTCCCAGTTCTTTGGACTTGTTCTTGGGTTGGGTTGGTTTTTTTTTTCTTTCCCTTGTTTTCCTCACTCCCCTGCATCAAGCAGTGCTTGATATCATCACCTTGTTGTCATATTTGCTTGGGGAAACAAACCTGTCACAGCAGTTTCCTGTCAATACCCTGTCTTGAGTTAGCAGCATGTGCCTAGCTCCAGCACTGTAGGATGATGTCGCTTTTGCTGATAAAAACCCACTCTTTTCATTAGCTATTGAAGAATGAACCGCACGCTGGCATTACCCAGATTTGGAAACCAAGTGTGCTGCCAGAGACAGAATTTGTAGCAATCCTTTGGAGTCACAGTTTCACCCTATGTATAGAGTTTACAGCTTTAGATCTCTGGAGCATAAAATTATTCACATTCAAAATGAATTCTCTGATCTGTGGGTTTTTTTCAACCTCATTTTTTTATTTTTTTAGCATTTATATATAAAAACACATATATGGCATTAATATTCCCAATGTAATGTTATACCTATATGTAGGAGCGTCCCCTCAAAGACCTGTCAGTATCTTTACTTTTCTTTCACCTGTTGCTTCATTCTCATTAGGATTTTACATTGCTTGGTGTACTGATGGTGTGAGAGAAGGTAGTGGTGCGAGGAGACTGGTCATATCAGAGTTGTTTAGTGCTTACCGCTATCAGACAGTTTGCAAAAAGGTCTTCCCATAATAGGAATTTAAAATATAACTGAATCAATCTACTAAGTTAGATGGTAGCACTGTTTGTAAGGTGGTATATCCTAAGAAGAACAGATACTTAAAGGGCTGGAAATTGCAAGGACTAAGCAAAGGACTGTGTTTGTCTAATCAGTTAATGAAAATCACTGCATGGCTGTAGTGTGAAAATGGTGAATGTAAGCTTGCAAATAGCTTCACTATGCATTGTATCAGAGGTTTAAAATGATAGCTCTGCTTTCACCAAGATATGGAAAGCACAGATTCATTAAATCCCAGAGCAAATAGTGCATGTGAGGGGATGGAGGCCAAAGAGGATAATGTGCATTAGTCTACATATGTGGATCCACATAAATCTTTCTGGTTGTTTTATGTTTGCCAAGTCTAAATTGGACTTAATGTGGTTGCTTTTTTTTAAAAAAAATAATAATTACTGTCTACGTTGAACCATTCAGCTCAGTTTTGTACCATGTGGAAAATTCCTCCTGAAATAAAATAACCACCAGCAATTTTTGTAATGCGAAAGATCAATAATAATGTTTCCATTTGTATTTTCTTTAAAAAGAGATGTCCTTTTAGGCCAACAAATGGGCTGAACAGAGAATAAGTAAACTGTGCACATCAGTAGGAATGAATCAACAGCCTCAAAGATTTGATGGACCACATCAAAACAGATGGGTAGTAGAGGCTATGAAGGAGGCTGCGTGACACAGTAAAGATCAGCAGTGGGCCACAGTAAAGTGGGAATGTGAAGGACTTTCAGCCTCTGTCAGGCAAGACAATTCAGGAGGCAGTCAAATTGCCATACTCAGCATGGCCGACACCAGTTTCCCCCATCCTCAGAAACTACCTCCAGGACTCAGTTTTGAAGCAATTCTTCTGGGCTGAAGGACCATGAGTAACCAAGCTGGTTTAGCATCCTTGGTGAAGACATGCTGTGTCAGTACATGAATAAGCCAAAAAAATCATAGTCCCACTGTCAGTCTCTTGACCAAGCCATCTTTTCTGATTTCTAGAGTATGATCAGTGCTTAAAAAAGTGAATTTGGGATATCGGGCGTGACCCTTTCCTTCACTGTGCAGTAGTGTGAGGGAATCTGAGCAGGTATCAGGGGAACAAGCTAACAGTCTTTAACCTAAAGCAAGAAATAGGATGAAAGAAAAGGTCTCTTTCAAACATAACGAACAGGCCTGCCAAACTGGATGTGCAGTTCTGCCCAGCAGACAGGCAGACGGTAACTGAACCACTGCCTTTCCAAGGAGTCCCATCCCAGAATGCTCCCCTTTGTTTCACCATATGCATGGTTGCACAAGCAATATTCAAGGAGGTACAGTCTGAGAACATCTTGGCCAACCCCCTGGCTGACATGAGACCATCTTTAGCATTTAGCGCTGTCTATTAATTTATGCCATTCTTTGTGGTTTTAACACTTACAAATCCATTTGTAAAAATTATGTTATCAGTACCCATGTTGATGAGTGGCTACACATAACACAATAATGCCTGAAGAGCAACTAAGAGCAGGGCCCCATTATGGTAGTAGTTGTTGCCAAAACAAAGTGTGCTTGGAAAAGGTTTCTAAAGACCAAGCACATGAGAAGAAGCCAAACACCAAAATGACTTAAAGCACTTTGAGGCAGAGTGAAGCTGAGGTGAAGAGAGCACAGAGAGAAAAACCAGGAGCCAACAACTTCAGGGAAGGGCAGTCCAGGCAGAACTATAGGAAATTTTTTTAATTCCCCAAGGGCCCTGTTTTAGCAGCTTCTGCAGCAATTTCTCTTGCATTGAGTCCTTGGCTTTGTTCTCCCTTCCCTGCAGTCATTCTGGAGATACCATGTCAGTCTTAGTTTCCTGCAGAATTTACTGCTTTAGAATTTTATTCTTTCTCTTCCAGTGCAGCATGCACTTGCTCAGTCACTTCTGCAGCTCTTTCCCCTGGCCTGGCTTGGTATTGAGCTGTCTGAAAAGAGCATCTGCCTCACTAGTGGATTGGCCTAGACTTGATGTTGCAGTGAATTTAGTTTTAATGTGGCAAGTGCTGCAGAGGTGGCACAGCTGTGTGAAGATGAGCAGGAGTCTGGGTTTTGTGCACTGTCAGCAGTACTTTCCTCTAGTGGCAGGATTGTTGGGAAAGATACGTGAAAAGATAACACAAATGTTGAAGAGGCTCCAGAAGGAGCTTGGCATTTAGCAAAATATCTTTTTTTTGCAAACTGACAGATTAATAAATGATGGAATCAAAATGGGAATCCTACAGTGTCACTTCAGAGTTGGTGGTAGAAGCAGAGCAGCACTTTAACACTTTGCCTGAAGGGAGCGAAAAAAAACCTGTTGTGAGTTAAAAGGAGAAATGTTCATCCCATAATTGCCTGGTGCAAATTTCTTGTCTACAATAAACTGTCAGTTGCAATTTTCAGCCTTCAGAAAAAAGTGGCCTGGTGTTCAAGACTGCTAAGTACCAAAAGCTGTGCGGGTCAAGTCATGTTGAGAACATAATCTGAAAACAAAGTTTTCAGGATTTCTTGCAAGACAAATGTTATGACTTCCATACCTTTGATTAGCAGGATGGATGTGCAAAAAGAAGAAAGCAGGCCCTCAGAGATTTTTAGAGCTGCTTTTAAAACACAAAATCAAATAATTTTATTACATGCAAAAAGAGACCATTTGATTTTGAAGCCTTTAAGACGTGGACAGAAGGGCTCAGGATGCCATTTGAGGCACTGAGGTAGTTCCAAGTTTTAATGTTAACCTGTCTGTCTCAGTATGATACTACTGACCTGTCCCACGTTGTGAGGTTTAATTACTTAGTTTGCGCTGCCACTTTGAAGACATAAAGCACATCTCACATCATGTAAGGTCTGCATCAAAAGATTCAAGAAAGAACTAAGCATTAGTTTGGGTTTGTTTTCCTTTTAAGTCATCTGGCAGCACCTTTTCAATCTACCAATGTGCTACAGGATAAGTTTATTTTAGGCTTAAGGGAAGAGCAGGTTGTTTGGAGATGTTTTCAGGTCGCTCAAGCCATTTTTGCTTGCTATAGCTTTAAGTCATAAATTGATTTAGAATATGTTAACAATTGCTGCAGGTTGTGAATAGGCATTTGAAATGCTGTTTGAGTGAGTGTGTCCTTAATGCCATAAGCTCAAGAAAAGATCATCCTAACATGCAAACTTCAAACCTTTATTCTTTTTTGTGTTTCATCATGTAGAAAAACCAAACCAAGTCCTTCTCCCAGCATTTTGAGGGGCAGTCATACCTCTCAGCTGATCATCTGGGAACTGCTGTTGGCTTCCAGGGATAGAGGAAAATCAAAGCAAATAAATAAACAAGGCCCCTGAATATTAATGAGGACCATAGAAGAGCAAAGGGATGTGCTAGAGATTAGCTTGAACCAAACTCTACCATGCTCTGAAAAAAAAAGAGTGCAGATTCCGATATCTGCAGAAAGATAAAAGAACAGCTGAACTGGCCTGATGCCTAATGACCAGTTCCTTAGTAAAACCATAGCAGACAAGCAAAGCATCTCCCTAAACATCTTTGACAGTAACTCATGTAGCTGAATACCAGCTCTAGACTCAGAGACTGCTTTTGCTTCTTTATTGTGACTATTGACCTAAGGTCAATGAATAAGTTCTTTTCAGTAGCCTGTTGTGTGGGTGGTGGTCTGGTCTCGTAGGTCTGAGAGGAGCAAATAGTTTCTTCCAGATCAGAGTGCTTCCAGCAAATGAGATATTTCAAGGTAAGCTCTTTCCCATGGGGATAGTTCATCCAATCTATTTATTTTTTCCATTGCTTTGCTAGTCCCAGTCATTTATACTTTGTCATTGTGACTTGTGGGGAATGCATACTGGATCAGTCTGTTCCTGAAGGACTGCACCCTGTGGAAAGGACCCACACTGGAGCAGTTTGTGAAGAACTGTAGCCCATGGGAAGGACTTAAATTGGAGAAGTTCATGGAGGACTGTATCCTGTAGGAGGGACCCCACACTGGAGCAAGGGAAGAGTGTGAGGAGTCCTCCTCCTGCGCCGCTGGGGAAGAGGAGGTAGAGAAAATCAGGAGTAAAGTTGAGCCCGGGAAGAAGGGAGGAGTGGGGGGAAGGTGTTTTTAAGATTTGGGTTTATTTCTCATTATCCTGCTCTGATTTGATTGGTAATACATTAAACTAATTTCCCCAAGTCAAGTCTGTTTTGCCCACAATGGTAGTTGATGAATGATCTTTCCCCGTCCTTGTCTCGATCGACAAGCATTTCATTGTATTTTCTTTCCCCTGTCCAGTTGAGGAGGGGGAGTGATAGAGCAGCTTTGGTGGGCACCTGACATCCAGCCAGGGTCAACCCACCCCACTGCACTAGTGTGCAACACAAATTCTCTCTGCCTCCAATGCAACAATTGGAAGAGGTGTTGCTGTAACAGAACGCAGTAAATTTTAGGAGGGGGAAAAGGGCAGAAAAACAAAATTCAGGACCAGGTTGTTATTTCTTGTTTGCTTTTCTGAGTGATCATACTGCAGATAGATATTTATGTGCTTATTTGACTACCCACCTGATACAGTTTGTGTCATACAGCCAGCAGACAAGCCAGTTTTGTGAGGTGCATCGAGATTGTATTTGTCTATGTTGTGCTTGTTCACAAACCCTATTCTTTGCAGGTTTTTTACTTCTACTTAGGGATTGACACTTCTGTCACATTTTTAGACTAATATAATGGCAGTTGACATTTTTATATCCTGAAGGCTTTTAGAGATTTTTAGTTCCTGTAGAAAAAGGTGCAAATTGGGAAATGTATTTTAGGATGAGGGGTAGTCACTCTACGTCACTACTAATTTAGGTGTTTTTGAATGCTTGTTAGGAAGACCCCCTTTTTCTCTTTGGATGTAGCTTCCCTTTGACAGCTGTTCTAGAATAATAGAAAATGCCATTGCTAAGAGGAATCCTCTATTCTCCTTTCCACTGAACTGATGTGACATGATACTCAGTCAAAATAAATGCCAATGGCGAAATAAATCTTCCAGGGAAAACTGAAAAAACTTCATGAATCCAGAAAGTGATGGCTTCGCAGAGGTTGGATGGAAGATTGGCAAAGCAGCTGTCATTTCAAACATGGTTTTCAGTGGGAGAACCAAGCAGTGAGAGGGGAACACGTGTAAGTGCCTCCAGTGAAGGAGAGCACAGCTCACCACAATGTCAAAACAGGAGGAAGGTCTGCAGGAGATGGGTTGCTGCTGATACCATTATGCTTCTCCTCTGGGGATTGCTCCTTTTTACATGTTTGGAACTGCCTAGATTTCTACTCACTGGAGCAGGCCAGAAGACCTCTTCTTTTGTCCGGGTTGATTTGGCAGACTGAACTAGAGGGTTGCAGGGTCTGGTGTGGGTTTGTGCAGCAGAACCCAGGTGCCTCAGTCAGATTGTGTGCATGTGTTTCTTTATTAATAATGTTTTGAGGGAGGATGAAAATGCTAACAGATGGGCGGATCTCTGAATTTTACACTGCAGTAGGAATGAAGGAGTCCTGCACAATAATTGGCCAGAAGGAATGGCAAGGTCTCTGTGGACCCAAACCGCTTTACTGATTGCTCCTCTTTCCCCTCAACTCTTTTGGGTGATATCACTTCTGCCAAGCCTCAGTTAACTCATCTGTAAAATAGGGCTAATCAGATTTGCCTACCTTATGGAAATTAATTTATTAAGTTTATATTGCAAAGTGGTGTGAAGGCATAAGACGTCATGGAAATGTTGAGTGGTAGCCATGTTATATTAATTTTGTTTATTGAATCCCATCACACATAATGTCAATGCGCTTCTGCAAATTGTGGCAGCACAAGCTAATCACAATGTAGGCTTTTCTAATGCTGTTTTTATTTTGCAATACTCTTGCTAGTTTTTCAAATCAGTATGAGTTGGATAAATAAATAAATGGCGTACCTGTTGTTTAGCAGAACAGGCCATTTTAAAGTCCGCTCTGGAATCTGGCTGGGAGCTTCAATTTTTTCTGTTTTCTATATTTTTATTGTCTCACAATTTTAACCCCTCTGTCCCTTGCTCCACCTCACTCTTCCTGTGTTGTTTGTTGGTTGGGTTTTTGTTAAGGGATTCTGCTGCACTTAAACCTCAGTGGCCCTTGATTTCAACTTGCTGGATCTGGTGCTATCACTTTCAATGATTTTGATTTGAATTTCACTGTATCTTACCATCCCGACTGGTAGGTATAAGCTTGGTACTAACTGTTCATGTGTACACCCCATGGGGAAAAAAGAAGCCCGTCTAGTTCATCTACCAGGGGATGCAGTGATTAAGTGTACAGGACTGAAAGTTCTGCTCTGCTGTTCCCCATTGTGAGCAAATGTGCTTTCTCAAAACCACAACTAGGGAAGGAGGCAATACTTGGCAAAGAAGCTTCCATTAAGAGCACTTGCTGGAAATGTCTGCACATTGTTGCTGAAAAATACACTATGGGATACTGCACTCTTCAATTTGCATTCTTTAAAATGGACAAAGGACTTTGTCAGGCAACCCAGATATCTTGTTCAGGAAGCTGTTGGAGGATACAGAAGCCCGTCATAGCCTGAGAGTCTCCAAATGCAAAGCAAACCTGCAGATGATCCTTGAGTCCCAAAGGTGGGTTGTTCAAGAGAGAAAGAAAGGCATTAATGGTGACACAGAGAGCATGAAGTCCACTACACAGAGAGGGCTTGTCTTGGTCTTTCTTCAGTGTAGTGACAGAGTGTAATTAGGCGTTCCTGTAGTCAGACCATTTTCAAGCAGAGGTGACGTAAAAAGTAGAGGTTGGAAAAGTAAGTACAGTGCCTGTATGTGAATGATGCATTTTCCCAGAAAACTCTAACTGGAGAGAAGCGCCATGTATAGTGTACGTGTTTTCATTCTATTTCTACAGAAAAGCTGTCTTTAAAGGCGTGGGCTGGGTTGTTGTGTACCTCTGTGGATGCCTACATACCAAGCAGCGTGCCAGGGACCAGACAGTATACCACGCATTCTTTCAGCCCCGAAATGTCTGGTGTCTCCCAAGGCAGACACACAGCAGTAACCCCAAGTGGATTAGCCTGGACAGCAAGCACTACTTCCAGAATCAGAGAATCATAGAATAGTTTGGGTTGGAAGGGACATTAGAGGTCATCTAGTCCAACCCTCCTAGGGACACCTTCAACTAGATCAGGTTGCCCAAGTCTAACCTGACCTTGAATGTTTCCAGGGATGGGGCATCTACCACCTCTCTGGGCAACCTGTTCCAGTGTTTCACCACCCTCATCATAAAAATATCTTCCTTATATCTAGTCTGAATCTGCCCTCTTTTAGTTTAAAACCATTATTCCTTGTCCTATTGCAACAGGCCCTGATAAAAAGTTTGTCCCCATCTTTCTTATAAGCCCCTTTAAGTATTGAAAGGCTGCAATTACGTCTCCCCGGAGCCTTCTCTTCTCCAGGCTCAACAACCCCAACTCTCTCAGCCTGTCCTCCTAGGAGAGGTGTTACATCCCTCTGATCATTTCTGTGGCCATCCTCGGGACCCGTTCCAACAGGTCCATGTCTTTCCTGTGCTGAGGACTCCAGAGCTGGACGCAGTACTCCAGGTGAGTTCTCACCAGAGCGGAGTAGAGGGGCAGAAACACCTTCCTCAACCTGCTGGCCACACTTCTTTTGATGCAGCCCAGGATACAGTTGGCTCTCTGGGCTGTGAGTGCACATTGTCAGCTCATGTCCAGTTTTTCATCCACCAGTAACTCCAAGTCCTTCTCTGCATGGCTGCTCTCAATCCTTTCATCCCCCAGCCTGTACAGATACCAGGGTTTGCCCTGACCCAGGTGCAGGATCTTGCACTTGGCATCCCATCCCTCAGGCATGTCGACCGCACCACTCAGTTTGTTGTCATCCACAAACTTGCTGAGGGTGCGCTCGATCCCACTGTCTGTGTCCTTGATAAAGACATTAAATAGTACTGGTCCCAATATGGACCCCTGAGAGACACCACTCATCACTGATCTCCATCTGGACATTGAGCTGTTGACCAGTACTCTCTGGATGCAACCATCCAGCCAATTCCTTATCCATCAAACAGTCCACACATCAAATCCATATCTCCGCAATTTGGTGAGAAGGGTGTTGTGGGGGACCATGTCAAAGGCCTTATGGAAGTCCAAATGACATCCTTAGCTCTTCCCTTGTCCACTGAAGTAGTCACTCCATCATAGAAGGCCACTGCGTTGGTCAGGCAGGACTTGCCCTTGGTGAAGCCAAGCTTGTTGTCTTGAATCGCCTCCCTGTCCTCCATGTGCCTTAGCATAGCTTCTAGGGGGATCTGATCCATGATCTTCTCAGGCACAGAGGTGAGGCTGACAGGTTGGTAGTTCTCAGGGTCCTCCTTCATACCTTTTTTAAAAATAGGTGCAACGTTTCCCTTTTTCCAGTCACTGGGGACTTCACCTGACTGCCATGACTTTTCAAATATCATGGAGAGTGGCTTACCAACTACATCAGTCAATTCCCTCAGAACTCTGGAATGCATCTTGTCAGGTCCCATAGACTTATGTATGTTCAGGTTCCTCAGGTGGTCACAAATCTGATCTTCTCTTACAGTGGGAGGGACTTTGCTCCCCTAGTCCCTGTCTTGAGGTCCATTCACTCGAGAGGTATGGGAATCAGAGAAGTTGATCTGATTGCTGAGATGCTTGAACTGTTTCTTAGTATGGGCCAGCTGTTGATGTTAGTAAGATCAGTTTAAACCCAGAACTTGGCTGACATTGGTTGATTACTTCAGGGGTGTTGCTCCAAGACTGGCACTTTCCTGTGAAGGCAGAGCAGATTCATCTTTCTGTAGTGCTGTTTCAGGCTCCCTGGAATAGAGACTTCCCAGTGGCCCACAAACGTTCTCCTAATCCAGGGAGGTCCTGCAACACTGGCACTTAGTGCCTTTTCCATATAAAGGAGCAATTTCAAATTCATTTTTAATAGGCTTCAATGGTTTTCTCTTGAGACTTGTGTAGTTAAATTCTTAATAGCTCATTTGTTGAGCTATTCATTCTCAGGGAGTTGAATGTTCTCCCTGTGATCCTGTGGGAACATGCCAGGCTCAGGCTCTGTGTACCAACCCCACATGGATGAAGACTTGATATCATACCATCCACCATGACTTATTCATTCTGCGTAGCTTTTACTGAGTGTTTGCTTGCTGTTTGAGGGGAAGTCTTTGATTGGTCTTAGGGTAGCAGTTCAGTTGAATTGGGATCCCTCCCTCCATCGGAAACTCCACAGAGGGAGAGTTTGGTTCTCTTACCCAGACTGTGGAGATAAGGGGGTTGTGATAACATTCGAAGATGGTATTCAAGAGCAGGTCTTCATTGTGAGATCCATTGTACAAATGTCAAAGCGGGCAGAGGGCACGTGGGCAAAAAAGGATAGGGAGGAGAAAAGACAGGGAAACTGTCACAATGAAATAGGCGGGAACTTTAGCTGTAGGTAATAAAAAGAGAGTGGAAACAGGTTGGACTTTATGCAGTTCTGTCAGTGATAGAAAAATATGAGGCTGGAACATTGCAGACCCACGGACCCTGGCTACCAGGGGCTCAACGTAATTAATGATCTTTGTTTCTTTGACATTTACAGCATATGGTATCAGAAGCCTTGGAAGTGCCAGATATTCCAGCCTGGAAACTGTAGTTAGTGTTTTCAGTGCAAACAGCTTTGGCCTTGCCCTTTTTTTTCTGACATCTTAATTAAAATGCTCCTGACAATGAGCAAATGAGCAAAAAGTTGATCCAAAGAGGTACACTTGAAGGAACTTAGAGTGAAATTTTATTCAGCAAGCCAGAGTGTTACCACCTGTACTAATGTCTGCCATGGCAGCCTCCAGAAGCAGAAATCAGCTGTGCAGCTGTAAGCAGCCAGTTCAAATAGAAACTGAGGTCTAAAGAAATCTACAGTATGAGGAGTTTGCTATAGACCCCCTAATCAGGATGTAGAATCTGATGAAATATTCTATAAACAGCTGGCAGAAGTCTCACGATCGTCTGCCCTTGTTCTCGTGGGGGACTTCAACTTCCCAGATGTCTGCTGGAAATACTACACAGCAGAGAGGCAGCAGTCCCGGAGGTTCCTGGAGTGTGTGGAAGACAACTTCCTCACACAGATGATGAACGAACCAACCAGGGGAAGTGCCCTACTGGACCTACTGTTTGTTAACAGAGAAGGTCTTTTGGGGGATGTAAAGGTTGGAGGTCGTCTTGGGCTCAGTGATCATGAAATGGTAGAATTTTCAATTCTTGGTGAAGCAAGGCAGGGAGCCAGCAGAACTGCCACCTTGGACTTCCGAAGGGAAGACTTTAGCCTGTTCAGGAGCATGGTTGAGAGTGTCCCTTGGGAGGCAGTTTTGAAGGGCAAAGGTGCCCAGGAAGGCTGGTCTTACTTCAAGCAGGTAGTCTTAGAAGCACAGGAGAAGGCCATCCCCATGGCTCGAAAAACAAGCCGACGGGGAAGAAGACCAGCCTGGCTAAATAGAGAGCTTTGGCTGGACCTCAAGAACAAAAGGAAAGCTTACATTCTCTGGAAAAGGGGGTTGGCATCTTATGAGGATTATCAAGATATAACAAAGCTATGTAGGGGGAAAATTAGAAGGGCCAAAGCTCAATCAGAACTCAGCTTGGCCACTGCAGTTAAAGACAATAAGAAGAGATTCTTTCAGT
>NW_009648440.1:657202-683084 GCF_000708025.1 Charadrius vociferus
TAAAGGGTGGGTTGAAGGAGGATGGAGCCACACTCTTCTCGGTGCTTCCCAGTGACGGGACGAGGGGCAATGGGTGCAAGTTGGAACATAGGAAGTTCCATTCCAACACACAGAAAAACTTCTTTACAGTTAGGGTGACAGAGCACTGGAACAGGCTGCCCAGGGAGGTTGTGGAGTCCCCTTCTCTGGAGATTTTCAAAACCTGCCTGGATGCAGTCCTGAGTAATGTGCTCTGGGCAATCCTGCTTTAGCAGGGGAGTTGGACTAGATGATCTCTAGAGGTCTCTTCCAACTCTGAAAATTCTGTGATTCTGTGAGAAGTAGGAACCTACTTAAGAGGAGGTCATGGTTTGGGCCTCACAGAGACCAAGCCAGCCTAGGTTTATACATCCCTGAGAAAAAGGAGAATGGATGGATAGCAGATGTTAAAATTAATAAACGAAATGAACCATGTACAAGGCAAGAGTGGTTTGGTTTTCCACAACATACAGAGGAGCTGCTTTATCTTACTGTGGGAGGTACTGTGTCAGAATATTGGTCTGTCAATTTTCAACATGATCTTTCAAAATGTCCTTCTAGTAGATGCTGGTGGAATCGTGATCCCTCGGGTCATACAGAGGAAAAGCCACTGTATCTGGTTGTGTTTCTCTCCTGAATGCCTGTATCATCTCACTGAATGCTTTCCTACGCTTGTATGACAAACTACCTCCAACCAATAACTCTTTACACATACCTGTAAAATTAAAATGAAGTGTGTCAGTATAGTAGCTAGTACAAATTAAATTCACAGATAGAACTGGCAACAGTGAAGAGGAAAAATCATTGGATATGAGAGAAACTCAAGGAATATAAAGTAATGCATTTTTGAGACAGAATGTTGAGCATCATCGGTTAGGCAAAAGTGATATGATTTCATAAAATCCTTGTAGTATTGTAAATCTGTCTACCAGGCAAAACATTAATATTGCCAATATTTATTACACTGAATAAAACATGGTAGTTTTGGATCACGGGGAGTCATGTAAAGCTTGTTCCCATTCACATGGGTCCACATCTCCCGGGTCTTGTGCAAAGAAGGAAACCCAAAAAAAGCTTAGAGCAAATTTCAACCGAAACCTAAGCATTAAGGTTTTATTTATTTAATTATGATCCCTAAATAATATTTGTTGATTTAAATTTAATTTATTTATAAGCCAAACTTTATTTGTTTATTTATTTTTGTGATTCCCATATGATCATAAACAACACATTTTCTCAAAAAGTTGCTTTATTTGTTTATTTATTTTTGTAATTCCCATAAACAACACATTTTCTCAAAAAGTTATTTAAATTTATGAAGAAGTTACCAAACCTTTTTTTTTTTCTCTGCAGAATTCATCAAGCTGTTGTGTGTGTAATAGCATCTAAGCTAAGTGATTTTTCTATTTGATGTACTTGTTTTAGACAACCTTGGTGTACATTACTGAATGGTGTACTTTACTTGCTTGGAAGCAAATGATGTTGCGAAGAAATAATTACATTTGAGATATTGAGTAAAATTTTCCAAAGTGACTTTACCATCAGCTTACATCAGTGATGGTTTTTGTGCTTCTGAAGTCAGCTGGATGTAGACACTTGCACATTCCTGTGCATCTGGACCTCAGGCTCCCTGAAGGCAGACCTGATATTCCTAAGCTCTCAGATGGCCTTCTAAAAGCTGTACCCAGGTTCAGCAACTCCAGAATCTCGCTGCCTTATATGTATTTTTCACAACAAACCTGTCATATTCCATGCTGTACGTAATGAAACTTGGATGCCTTGCAGAACAGGTAGAGCTAGAGAGATTTTTGAGTGTTGCAGCTACTTGTGTCCCCCTGCATTGTAAAAGTTTTGAAGTGTGGGTACTTTCTTAAGCTAAAATGTATGACTGTGGGAGAGAGAATGACTTGTTCAAAACAATTATTGCTGTTGGCAAAAGAATCTGAAGCTACTTGATAAAGAAAATACAGGCTATGAATGAATCTTTCTTTCTGGTAAATGGCATGAACTAGGTCATTGTGTGTGTAGCAGGCTGTAACAGCTGCTAACTTTTGCTTGAATTATGAAGAAAGCTCCAGAACAGATGTAGTGTGTTTTTATAGAAGACATATCTTCTAAAAAAAGCCAAAGTTTAGTATTTCAAAGAGGACTCAACATCAGATGTGAAAAATCACAGTTCCATCTATTTTTATTTCAATAACATCAGAGAGCAATGGAGGGGAAAGAAATCTACTTCTGTGCTGTGAGAGTAGCGTTGACTGATGACTAAGTGCCAGCCTGGGGAATTATAGTAGCTGTGCGTGTGGCATGCTTTAGTTTTCCAGGATTTCGAAGGAACTGCAGAGTTTGACCTGCAGGTGCCAGCTTGCTCCATTTTTAAAATTTACCCGAAAAGGGCACTCAAGAAAAGGCAGCATGTGCTGTCTTCAAAAGCACCATTTGTCTTGCTTTTACAGAAGCAGCTGAGCCATGTTGGCTACTACAAATAGCAATAGAACTTCCCTGGGTAAAATTTCCACAGGGCCAATGGAAATCATTGCGTCTTCATTAATGAGCATCAGCCCTCCCCGTGACTCTCTCTTGCTGGTTACAGGCCCCGAGGACACTGGGCGAGAGTCTACAGAGCTGGTTTGTTCCTCCAAAGCAACACGGCTGCAGCTGGCCACGCTGAGGGCACTGGGCTGCAGGAGCATCACTGTGTGTTTCTGATTTAAGCCCTGGTATCAGCCTGTTGCAAGGGTTCAGAGGTGTCTTGGATGCCTTGATTTTCAAACCTGCTTCATACCCATGTCTTTCCCCCATTAGTCTCTGGGGGGAGAGCTGTGAGAAGCGGTACCATCACGAGTCTGAACAATTTTCTGACCTTATGGGACAAAATGTGACCCCCAGAGAAGTCAGCAGCAGTTTGCTATTGACTTCAACAAGATTGACGTTTCAGCTGTGATGTCTGCTGACAGCAGGGAGAGCATGACAGGGGCTTTGAAGAATGGGTGTCTGAATACGTACATGCAGTGTTAGCAAGACTGATGAAAATACAAAAAGCCACTGAAATTTTGTAAGCCATCAAAGCAGGGAGACATTAAGGATGCCTTGGATATTTCAGAATAGCTAGCTGATTTGCTCATGGGAGATCCAGTTCAGTCGGCTTCTGAGTCCCTCGTGTACCTCAGCCAGGTTTAAATGAGTCGCCTTGTTCTGGAAATAGCATAGCCACCAAAGGCTGTGCTATGTGTAGGTTGATCTACCTATGAAGAAGTAAGGTAAATTGTCCTGCACCAGGCACCGTGCTGTTACAGTGGATTGCTTCTGCTCCAAACACGGGTCTAATAATGCTAACTCAGACACCTCTGCACTGCTCTGCTGTCTGTAGCGCGGATGTGCCATCTGTCAGAAAGATACCTGCAAACGGTAGCTCTGGGAGGGATAATAAAGTTTAAACGTGTTTGAGAGGAAAGAAAGTTGGAGCAATATGAGCCTGTAAATTGCAGCAAGTTGCCAGGATTTTTGAAGGAATCTCAGGCTGAATAAAGTGACTGTGCTGGTAACGAAAATATATAATCCCTTGTGAAATTCAGCTCCTGTGCAACCTACAAGCCCTTAAGCTTTATTTTAGAATGAGCTAAACTCATTGCAGGGAAGAAGAGAAATGACAACAATAAAATCTATTGGGGAACACAGCTAAAGAGGGATAAATGCGTATCAGAAAGGAATATTTTGTGGTTCTTGCAGATGTCAATGAATTTTAAATATCCAGAGTAACTTTATGAACAAATTGTTGTTGATGGCCTAGGAAGTAGGATTGCTGTGGTTTATGACTTTAACGTAAAGAAGGGTGCTACGTAACGCTGCAAGTGCTTGTATGTGTAGGTAGTTCTGCTGATGTAGGATGGAGTAGTCTTTTCAACTTACTGGCGGTCCTTAAGGAGATCTATTTCTCAGCTGAAGATGAAGTCATATACCCTGCACTTTGATGTAATTTCCTATCCATTTGATTGTTCCTTTTTCTCATTAAAGGAAATGAAGTGAAACATGGTTGCGTGCAGCTGTAAATATTATGATACTATTATATAAATTGTGGGCCTGTCCCCCTTATGAGAAGGTGTGCTCATAGCTGGTCCTTGCATCTTGACAAACATCAGGAAAAAAATATCCAGGCAGCGGAAGTGTTCTGAGATGTGAAAATGCATGAGACATGAGGATGAATGAAATGTATTAGAACTGCTTAGGTTGGGGAGGAAACAGATGACAGGTGACATGATAGAGGAATGTAAAAATAATGAATAGTGCAGAGAAGGCTGGCTGCATGCTCATACTTACTGATTTGCAGATATAACAAGAACATCCAATGCAATTAGAAGGCACCACATTCAAAACAGTTAAAAGGAAATCTTTTATGACAAAAGTGCATAAATAATCACTGACACAAGAATCTCTCAAGCAAAAGAGCTCCAGTGGTTTGTAAGAAGATTAGACTAACGTATGAATGAAATCTTTCAGCTTCGGTACATAAGCAGAGTCATTAATGGAAGAGAAAATTCTTCCTTATCAGCTTGTTATCGGAGAACTGTTCTTTCTCGGGCAGGGGACTGCTTTCTTAATCAACTGGTACTGGATGCTTGAAAGGACCAGAGGGCTCTTGATGCAATTTGCAGCACTAATCCCTCTGTTACTGTAAATTGTTTAAGGCTCAGTCCCTGTATTTCACCTCTTGCTATTTGAAGCTTTTTTTCTGTGGTATAACAAAACAGTAATTTTTAACTGACTTGCAGATGACTACCTCCAGATCCAAGAAGCACACAATTCTTGTTTGAAATTTAGCTCAGCTAGATTTATTTCTGGGTAACTTCACAGTAGTCAGTAAAATTACCAGAAACATTAACTAGGTTGAGATTGTTCAGGAAGAAGCTATTTTTATACTGAATTAAAAACTGTTGGATGAATAGCAGTTGCAGAAGTAGCAAATTACAGTGCTGGCATTTTGTTACATAGTTAAGGTGATATAAAAATCAAATAATCACCAAAGATTAATGTGATGTGAAAATAGTGGACAGTGCAAGGATACAAATTGAAGGAGACACAGCCACAGCCACGTTATTCTGAATTTAGAGTCAGAGCTTAAAGGCACCCCACTGCAGCAGAAAAGAATGGAATCCCTCACAAAGGCCAAATAGGATTTTCAAATACAGAAGCATCTGCTGTATGGAAACGAAAAGCAGAATGTTTTTTTTTCCAACCTAAAATACTTTTTCACAGGAAGGTAGGCTAAATCAATCAGGGATTGACTTAAATCGAGATCGGGGATCTCGAACACATGAGCAGCTGGGGTTGTTCAGGCTGAGGAAGGGAGCTAGCGTAAACTAGAGCAACCTCAAGAGCGTCTCCTCTTCAGTGTTTCTTCGTCTTCTCTGATGTTGCTGTGCGGTTAGTGACGCGATAGGGATGTCTGCACTAAGTGATGCGGTAACTCATTCCATCACTGGCCTCCATGAAGGCCGTTAATACGGCAGAAATTACCTGTGCCTTTTAACTCTGTCATATTCAGTCTCAGAGTCCTAAAAAGTATCTTCACTGCAGGGTGCTTCCCACTGAAAGGATTCTCCCACGATTAAATCATTTTTTGAAAACATGTAGTCTGGTATTATCTGGAAAGGAGAAAATCTGAGTCTGTATTTTTAGACTGGAATCCTGTGCTGTCCCTTCCTTCTGAGAAAAGCATGCCATTAAGGATATGACAGGATGAACTTTCCTTTTTTCCCTAAAGGGACTGCCAGTGATGTTGGAGCACATGATCTCCAGTGCAACAGTGAAAGAGAAGTTTTGAAACATCTTCAATAACTTTTTTATCCTCTCTCCAGGAGGACAGAGGTATTAATAGATCACAGAATAGTTTTCCTCATTTGATTACAAAGATAAAGTTTCTAGGTGCCTTTTTTCTCTATTTCTTTTTTTCTTCTTTAAAGATGAAAGTTGAGTCTCCTGTTGGGGAGTTCCCCTTGGTCCAGCAGGAACAGGGATTGGCCACCATTTCTGTGTTAGGTAACGAAAACAGATTTATGAAAAAAGCTCTGGCATTTTGAAGGGCTTTCTCCCTTTCTCCCTTCCTCCCTCTTTCCTGCTTCTTCCCTTTCTTTCTTTCTTTATGTGTATTCATATGGTATTTTTTCAGTGTCATGACAGTGTTCAAGAGAAGACTTTTCCCCCAGAGATTAAATGGTACCAATGCAGTTCAGCTTTGACTAGCATGTAATTGTGACTACAGAGTTTTCATAAATGCTGACCTCATCAAAAGGACATTCTTATTATCAATAGCTATAACAGCTGAGCATTTAGAATGCAACCTTATCTATTTTCCTTCCTTATCCATTTGCTCCTCGTTGGGTTCATAGGATGATTAACTGGCTAATCAGAAATATCATCTGTAATTGAATTCAACAAATCCACTTGAATTGGCACAATTGCAAAGAAAATTTTCCACTAGGTGAATGGTATTTTTGCTTTACAAATGAACATATTGGAGGTTTACTGCATTAAATAATAACAACATGAAAATTCCTAACAATTTTTCCAAAGCCAGCTCTGGATCTGATGCTGTGAGCTGATACATGTGTACAGCTCTTAGTGAACCTAGAGGGAGATAAAGATGATTGCAAGCTGCAGGTCAGATTCTTATGCAGAGTGTCCACACTGAAAGTAAATTCCACACTCACACAAAGTAAATTCTTCCTGAATGCGAATACAATTATATGTCTTCAGCTAAGTGTTTAACAAAGACATCGCAGCGTGGAAAATGTTAGATAAGCTTTATCTAAGTGCTGATAAATGAATGCTTAAATTGTGCAGAAGGTAAGTCCAACATATGACATAGTAAATGTCCTGAAAAATGTATATTGCATTATCAGATGGAGTTTTTGTTTTATTAGTTACTCAACAAAAAGCATTTCAAAACCAGTGAGTAGTGAATGACTTAACAACTTCATTTGTAACATACTTAATATACTACTTTTTCTGCTTTTCCATTGAATTAGTACATTGGGTGATTTAATGATTTCTGTTTAGACCTAGCCAATGTCTGATAGGCTTTACATCAAGACAGTCGTAAAATTAAAACAATAAATAAGTCGTCTGACAGATTCTTTCAATATTAGCTTAATTCTTGCTCCAACCTATCAAGGATGATATTTATTATAGACCTAAAGGGCATGGAATTAAAAACCGTATAAATTAGCAGAAGAATCCTAACCAGCGGTGAAAGTCGATTTTGTAGCCTGCATGCTTCCTTGCATGGCTAAGTAGGAAGATTGTGTCATTAGAGCCAATAAAACAGCTTCGGGATGGATGGCAGGCAGAGAGAAAAATGTGCAGGTGTTGGGCGTCCATGTACATATGTTCTTATGTCTATAGGCTTAAGTGGATGAGCTGAAGTGTAGGAGCCAACCACCACAAGTTTGTGGCTAAGCTTTATATCCTGATGTGCGCTAAGCCCATCCAAACAGTGTTAACTTTTCCCCTCTGTTCTCTGTCTCCACAACAAACAGTGGAAAAGTCTTCCCAGTGATCTTCTAAAAGAAAAACGTAGGGTCTCCACAAAGAGCGTTGTAGTCTAGCAGCCTGCTAGAGAGCTAGTTGCAGGAGGGAAGCAGACCAATGTGAAACGGCACATACTGCCAGCTCTGTAACTCGCTGCCTGTGGTGGATGGGTGGGTGGTGACTATTTGCTTGGGTGGATTTCATGTGAACGGGCATGACTGGAAGTTGCTCTGACTCAAGTTCTGACACCAGGCTCCTCTAGACATCCCTGTGGCACCATGTGGGTGGCGGGCTCTGGGTTTGGCATTCCCCAAAGGCCAGAGTTTAAACCCAGGATTGGGATTTTGACAGTTTCACAGGTGGAAGGAAGACAGATTAAGTCTGTCTGGAGTTGAAGACCTGGCTAAGTTGCCAGGCAAGCACTTTTCTCAACAGGTCTATTTGCTTTGATTTTGTATGTTTTTACGCCTCGTTCTGTTAGGCACCAACAGGAGAACTCAGCAGAGGTGGCTCTTCAATTTTTGGGGTTGGTTTTTGCTTTTCTAAAGGAGAGTATGAGCTCTGAAATGTCTGTCTCTCTGCCTTCCTTGCTGCCATAGTCTAAACTGTGTCTTGTGTAACATCAAAATATACATTCAGTGCTCGTCTTTTTCCAGTAGAGGTAGCAGCCTTTGCAGAAAGGCAAGCCTTGCAGTGCTTTGTGCAACCTCCTCTTCTGGAAAACCAATACAGAAAATCTTCAGGGCAGTTCATCAAAACAGATGTATGAAACCTTCAGGGGACACCCTTTTCCCCAAAATAGGCCTTCCTCTATATGCACGCAGACATGTTCCTGTAAGCAAATTTTCCAGGGACATATCTGACAAGCAGTTCCTTCTTCTGTGCTCCACATAATGAAAATCTGCTGCTTCATCGAATTGGGATCAACAATTCCTGCTTTAAACATGAGCTTGGACTTGTATTGCACTAGATGAATATTTTCCTTGTGGGTTTTGGGAAACACACCTTTGCAGGCAAGAATTTTTAACAAGTCCTGCAACACCCACATTTGGCAAGTGTGCATGTAATAGGTATACCTGGAGTCATTCAGGTGTTCAGAAGTGCTGTTTGCTTGTTTTGCGTCTGGATATAGTCTCATAGCTGCTGAAGTCTCCCATTTTAAAAAAAAAAAAAAAAGTTATTTAGAATGATGGAAAGGAGATGTATTAGTTGTCTTTAATCTATTGATCCTGCAGTAGTTTTTTACCTTTTGAAGGAGTATATGTTTAATTCCTCATCACAAAGGATACTGCCTGCAGCACTGTCCCACTGTAAAGCAGCAGGTGGAAAGCTGTAAGGCTGCCCTCTCTCTCAGTGCACCAGAAAGAGAGGTTCACAGAAGGAGCGAAGCCTGGTGGGCTTGCAGCTTTTGAAATCGGTCAGTCATTCCTCCGCTGACAGCAAAGGGAGGTTTGCAGTATCACCCAGTGCTGCTCTGTTGGGTAGGGGAGGACCCCAGTCCAGGACTCCAAGTATATCCCTCTTGGAGTCGGTTCCAAATTAAGACTTAAGCGCACATTGGTTACCAACTTAAGGGAATGCTTCATGTGATCTCTTTCATGCCATCCCACATCTCCCTTACCAGTTTACCTACCTCCACCTTCAAATTTTGTGAGGTTACTCCTTTTCCTGTCAAGTGGAGTCAGTGAACATGCCCTCCTGCTTACACCTTGTCTGATTTACCTCTGTGATCTTACGGCCATTTGTATCATGGGATAGATGGATGCAACACTTCGCTAGGTTTGCTGCTGCCTCCATATTCTGAATGTGCAGCATTTGATTTTGGTTCTGCTTTTCAGGGTAGTACTGGGCATCTCATTGACTTCAGCAGAACCATGCTAATAGTAAGGGGATATTTGTTTTGTGTCAGGAGTCTGAATTTGGCACCTAGTAACTTCCCCTCTAGGGAAAAAAAAATAAAATATGTATATGTAGGGCTTTTTTTGCTTCCCACCTACCTTTCCTTTCCAAATCCCTTCCTCAGGGAATTTCACAAATAAATTACTGATGATCTAGGCGTAGATGAGCAGACTGAAGAGTAGGGTTTAAAGATAGTTTGACGCCTGTAAAATGGATCATTTTCACAGCTAAAGTATTTTTGCTCTTGTCTCAGAGGAACGTTGAAAGTGCGAGGAAAATGTTTTTGCAACAAAAATTATTGGCAATTTTCAGCTAACACAAAAGTATTGGAAGTACTTGGTTGGTTTTTTTTCTTTCTGAACTCTATTTGAGTGCTGTTCTGTTAAATATAATAATATATAGTTGTATCATAGAATTTATGTACTAAATAACAAACATCACTTAGGACTGTATTTCCATCTTCCCAATTACACTCACTTTGCTTTTCAGTGTAAAGACCTATCAGTATGAAAGTTAAACCAAGACACGTAGTTATTTGCCCCAAATTCAATTCCAATAATTATATGGGTTCTTTGTGCTCTGTTAATGAATTACTTGGAAAATCACAGTTGTCTCTTTAAAAATCCAAATGCAAATGGAAGCTTTAAATACAAGGCTTGCCTTGCTTTTAGAAAGCCTGTGCATGAGCTAGTTTGAGGACAGGGAGCAGTCTAACACAGCAGTACAGAACCTGGCACAGGCTGCAAACTTGCCCAGGAAGCAGTGCAGGTTTACTGTGTGTGGGCATCCCCACGCTCGCCTGTGAGCAGTTGTTTAATCATGGCTCTATTTTGTGATTGTTTGGTGGCTAGCGCCTTTCTGAAAGGAGACACAAGTGAATCAGATTCTCTTATGCCTCCAGCCAGACAAACATCCCAATCCCACAAGCCTCTACTTGCTTTCCCACAAATCTCTGCAACTATGAGGAACAGAAAAAAAATTTGCTTACAAAATGAATGTATTACAAGGTGAACTTGCTTCAGTGTTCTCTCGATTCAAGCAACCAGTGTCATTTACATTGCAGTAGCTCACACTGAAGTTAGAGGGATATGAAGGATATTTTCAGTCCAAATTAAGAAAGACCAAGTTAAGACTTTCAAGCATTGGTCCTAGGTGATACCCACTGAAAAGCAACTTGCATTGGCAATTGCTTATGAGACCCCAAAAGCAGGTGGGAGCTGAGCTAGCAGGTTCTCTGGGTTTGGCCCTGGAACTCTGATCCTAGACTGTGGCAAAAGCTTGTATTTTGATTAACCATTCCCAGTCTTCACTCCTGCACTCGTGCCATCCCCTGTGTTGTGGCATCCAAATTGGTGAACTAAATTAGGGCACTGATCTATCTGAAAACCTGTCCTTCACAAAAAAGCCGGGGTGGGGTGGGGTGGGAGGTGGTGTACTTCAGCCGTCCGGGTATCATTTGTCTGCACAACTGGCTGGGGGGGCCATTACCACATTAAAGATTACAGTTTAGACTAATTGTATTTGTGTTTGGACCTACCGCTTTCCTCATCGTGATGGATGAGGGGACACAGACTTTATTTACCTGTTAAGCTTGAGGGTGACAGATGAACTGCTCGTCGTTGCTCTCAAGTCTAATAAACTGCCCATTTAGTCTGCTCAGATGTTTCATAATAGACTGCTTTATTCCATATTGAAATATCTGCTGAAGAGGAGATTTAAACAGATAAGATATTGCTTCAATAAATATATTGCAAAGCATTTACACACAAAGTTTTACCCTCCTTATTTTCCAAGGTTCATAGTAGGAGTTTTGCCTTGGTTTTGCCACTCCACACTGCCCCATTACCTCCGAGGAGTCATGTTGTCTCACGTAAGAGTTGAGCAGTCGTGCAGCAGGACTACAGGTATTCACAGAGATGGTCCCGCGCACAAAATCCATGTATGTCACATGATGATATTTCGTTCTCCAAGGACTTCAGAGCCCTTTACTGGACAGGAGCTTCTACTGCATTGAGCTTCTTAGGAAGGGTAGGTGAGGTGCTTGCATTTCTTTTCACATGCAAGGACGTTAAATGATTCATTGAGTGACATGCAGCAAGTCCTTGTCAGTCACTATCCTTCTCAGCCCTGCTTCCCCTTCTGATATCCTGCCATGGTCAGAGATGTCTGATGTTTATCAGAGATTAACATGTTAGTTTAGGCAGGCCAGGCTGCTATAAATAAGGTATGAACTTGTAATTGGAATTGATCCCATTTCCGTAGCTGAATGAATTGCCATCTCTCTTCTCATCTGCATAAGCTGGAAGTTTTCACATTCTTAAGTTTTTCCTACTGGAGCAGTTTAAGCTACTGTATTTTATTGTATTGCTGGTATGGATAGAAACACGGACATGGTTGCTTTCAGTAGTTCAGCTGGTAACGCAGTAATTCTCTGTAGCTCAAGCATCACAGTCCCTGAGTACACTTAAATTTCATTTTGGTATTGTCTGTAGTTCTTCAGATACTGTTCTTGGTTTCTATCAAAAGACCAGCTAGTTCTTTCTGTTGGTGCTTTGCTTCCTTGAGCCTGCTTTCCGTGCTGCTTTCTTCCTCTTAAAACCAAGTGTGCGTAGCTTCTGCTCATTGGAGGAAGCAGAGAGAAGGCAGGCATGCTCATCCTGAATAGAAAGGGCAAGGCTAGTGAACATCATGATTACCGAGTGTGCATAGTTATGCTTATAACACTAGAGAGGGTACATTTTGCAACAGGGCACAGGTTTGGTTCATTTCCTGGTTAAAACAAATCTCTACAACTTCATCCTTGTCCATTCATTCTTTTAGTGGTAACCTTTGCGAGCCACACAACGCTTCAACTGGAATGTCTGTAGCCCAGTGATGCAGAGTGGGGTTTATGCCATAAGCCAAATTTAACTGTTATGATCATTTGCCATCAGAATTCCAGTAGGCATGGAGCAAGTTCATCTAGATGAAATTGATCTTTTGTGCTGTTCTGTTTGAGATATATAATAGAGAAAAAAAAATATGCTCTTTATCAAGGGTCCTTAAAGAGGTTGGAAAGTTAAAAAAAGGTACATCAAAGCTGCCATTGATATGAAGCTGAAAGAGAGGTGCCAAGTACAAACACAGCAGAGAGATGGAATTGTGAATCCTCTCCAAGTCTGTCCTGTGTGTCTATGGTTTGTGAGGTGTTTCCAGGGGGTTACAAGTGAGGGTGACCATGAAGTTGGTACGTCTGTGCTGAAAGTAGTTTTCAGGCAGTTTTTACAGCTCCTTTCATTTCATTTTCCCAAGTAACTTCAGTTGGCTCCACATACAGGATTCACAGCTCGTTGCCAGCAAATGCCAAGCGAAAAAGAAAGCAGAAGGAAAAAAAGAGTGAAAAGCCAGAAAAAGAAGACTGAAAATGAGAGTAGTTGCCATTAAAAAAAAAAACAACACAAAAAAACACAACAACAAAACCCAACACAAAGGGCATAAGGGCACTAGAGTGACCATGTGTAATAGTTGTGATTGTTGCACTGCTCAAGACAGCGCTGCAGTTGGGAGTAATGCTCTGATTCTTCTTGTGGTGAGTGTGCAAGGACAGTTTCAGAAGAGACGCTCATTTTATATGCAATGCTGTCAATGTCACCTTTGAAGGGAAATCGCTGGAGAAGCTTATTTGTTAGTAAATGTTCCTCCTCCATCCAGTTTGACTGCCTTTGTCCCCTTCCCACATGCTTTAGGGTAGCTGCAGAGACCACCTCTCCCCCTTTGCAGCAGAGACAGTGAAGAAGATGCGGTTCCCCCTTGCTCCTCATCCTGCCGCTCTGTGTTGCACCGCAGGCTGACACTGCGCGGGGCGGTAGGTGCTGCACAGGCGCTGTGCCGGCAGCCTTCGTCTCCAAAAGCCCCAGCGCTGCATCCCTGAGGATCAGCAGAGAGCAATTCAGCGCCGCTGCCTGGGAAGTGCCGACTGCTGAGATACTGAATATTCAAGCTAAACTCGGTGGCTTAATACAAGGGTGAGAAATCATAAAAAAGGAGTGCTCTTTGCTGTCTCTGCCTCTCTCTCTTACAATATTTTTCAAATGGCTGAGTTGTGCCAAAAGATACAAGTTGTCTTTGAAACAATTTTTAAGTGTAAATGTGACATTTCCCCCACTAATCACACTTTCTTCAGGTGAAAGATAATAGAGTTGTCTGACTAGCTCAGCCCTGGGTCTTTGCTTGAGTAGTTACTCCAGAATAAATTATATCCATAGTGGTGGTTTCGTAAGTTCTTCTCTTTTTTGCGTTAAGCGCTCAGCTCATTTAGCATCTCAGTTTGAATGTGAAAATATTCTAAGAGGTGAAAGATCAGTGATTTATATGTAGTATCCAGCATCCTTCTGCACAGTCCTCATTTTACTTTGAGTTGATTTCATAACAGATACATCAGCGCAGAGAACATACTGTACTTTTTTCCCAAAACATTAAAAATCCATGCTAATTTCATGCCTGCTTATTCTCAATCTCAGGACATCTTTAATTAAAAGATGAATGCAAAATAATGTTAGTGTGGATGGTATATAATTGCACCTAATTATTTTTCTATTATGAATTTTTTATTCTTGAAAAGCCATCTACATGTATGCTCATTTCCATCTTCTTCTCTAACCAAAAGCAAACCGCTCGGTGTCTCTAGCCATATGGGTTTCATATGCCATTCAGAGCAACCCAGTCTTATATGGTAATGACTCAACAATTTACTGAATCCAGTTAGCAGCTTTATAGATCGTTACTCAAAGTATCTCATAGTTAAGTTTCATAACAGTCCCACTTAGATTATCTCACATCCTCCATGTAACTATTCATTAAAGGCAACCATGCCTTCTATCAGCAAAGGAGTGATTCACTGTTAGTATTTCTTTCTCTTGATCCCACACCCTACTTCTATCCAGCCTTGCTTCCCAATAGCCAAAAGCCAAACAGTGAGCTTGGGCTGATGGCTCACGACAGAGGGGAGTAGTTAACGGCAATGATCTTGAACAGATTCATCTTTAATGGGAGTAACCTCTTAAGCATTGTTGCTGTATTTGATGAAATACTGAAAGAGGGAGCTTACAAGTACAGGTCTCTCTTTCCAGTATGTGTATTGCGTTCGCCAGAAGGGAGAACTTTGCTTGCATAGAATGAAATCTGTGCTAGAGCAGAGGCCCTACCGAGGACCCTTCCTCAGACCGCTGAGCTCAGGCTTAACTGGTTGCAAAAGAGTTTGCACTGTTGCAAAGTTCAGCTGTCATAGCTGGTTTTGCTTACCTCTTCTCATGCTGTCCTGAACACATTAATTCATTTCCTAACTAAACTGGTGTATCATCATTTTTAAGAAGAGGATCCAACTGGCTGTTTCTGCTGATCAGTTTTAAAAAACATTGCTACCCAGGGACACATCCCTCTTGTTTTGTAAAACGTCAGCTGAAACCCCAGTTTGCAGACAGAGATGTCATCTCATTGCCTTCAGTGGGAACAGGTCAGGAGATTGGACTCAGCAGTATTTGGGGGCAGTCAGATGGGGTTTTTTCCACTCCCTTATATCCAAACGTAATGCATGACATGTTTTTACATGAACATAGGGGAAAAAAAAGGAGAATGAGCTTCAGAGCCTACAAGGATTCAGTGAATTATCAACTTGTGATTTTAGCCCTGTTTCCACATGAGTTTCTGTTGGCAGCGTAAGTCTTGGTTTGTGCTGTTCTCGCCCCCACACTGGCTGGTGTGACCATTCAGTGAACCAGATTGGGAATCTAAGTTTGTTTTTTTTTCTCACCGGTCATTTTTCTACCACATCAGCTCACTAGTGTGGTTCATCACACATGCAGGCACTCAGGCAGATGTGCTGGTTTAGTACAGCAGGGCAAATCTGAGAAGCAGGGAGAAGCACCTGGAGACAGGATTGGAGAAGGATTTGCGCAAACAGCCCTGCTGCTTAGTTTTATTGACTCACCCACATGCTACTGAAATGCTCACCCAGTATTTGGGGGAAAGAGAATAGATACAGGCTCAACCTTAAAAAAAAAAAAAAGTCTGAAAGATTGATCCAACGTAGTATGGATGTAAGCATGGGCTTTGTAGGTGAATGCTGAGCCTGATCCAGATTCTTTCATTGCTTTCCTGTGGAGTTTCTGTGATGTGTTGTGGGATATACAGAATCAGAACTGAAATCTGTTGAGATACAAGAAACTAAGCTTGTCCCTGCCAGTGCAGATGTGCTAGCAATATAAGAAAGCTCTCATTCAGCTTTGAAGTGCTTATAAATGTTTTGACTGTCCTATAGCTGTCCAAGTTCCAATGCAACCCATGTGTTGGACTGATGCTTCAGCTTCTGTGGCGGGTTTATCCTAGTGAAGGGTGAGATCATTTTAACCTTTCCCCATATGGATGCTAAAGTAAAATCACAATAGCATCACGTATCAGGATACTGATTAAATCCTGTGGATGAAAAGTGTGTGGGTTTCAGGACTGGTATCTGCAGGTGTCTCTCTCCCTTTATCTACTTCATGCTGCTCAGCTATTTGATCTTACTGGGTTGTCTAAGCTGTGTCTCTGCATCTTCAGCTTTTGGTAGGGACAACAGTACAAAACGTCACAGGGATATTGTAGTCGTCTTCTTCCTCTTTAAGGGATACAGTGTGTCCTCTGTCATCTCTTCTGGTTTAAGGAGATATATTCCCTCTCAGCAGTGGGTGCCTAATAATTTTCATATTCTTTGGTACTCTGTATGTTTCAAAACACAATGTTAGAACACCAGCCATCCTGGCTAGGTGTGACAAGACTTATGCAAAGTAGAGAATAAACTCTCCTGATCTTAATGGCGTGACCTCCCAGTGACGCTTGGTGAGGTGACTGTTCAGGTGTAGCTACCTGTAATCTCAGAAGGAGCATCTCCTTCCTTGTTTGTTACTGTAACTCACGTGAAGAAGATCTGCTAACAGAGATGATGGTGTTTAAGGTCATACCACCAAATTGCTGCACCTTATGTATAATAAATACCAGTTTCCTCTTCTCTGAAGAGGACTCTGAAGTCTCTGAAGTCAATAATGTAAGAATAACTTAAGTTCATTTCAGTTAGCTATCTGGATTAATAGTTGCTGTCTGCGTGCAGCTGTATGCAACCTAAACCTACACTGATTTGCCTACAAGTAAGGCAGATATGTGGGACTGTGGTGCAGGAGCCTGTGGCATGTATGAGTCTTTCTGCTATGACTTAGACAATAGTGTCAAGAATTTGATCTTTTTTTTTTTTGAAGAGAGAGTATATGTCTTAAACCTCTTTAAGAGAGTCTCCAGTTCAGGGAACATCTGACTGCAGTACTTTCAAAGTAGTACGTGCCCCCATTAAGCCATTCTTTGTTACTGTACAGGCATAAGTCATAAATAGTTTATTTGTTCCTTGGCAACTTCATATTTCATATAAGAATGAAAGAACACACATGCAATGAACTTTTATGAGACCAACATTTAATCACTGAAGAAGATTTAATAAACATCACCCCAAAACCGGTGATCTTATTAGTCAAACTTACAAACTTGCAAAGGTTAATAAAAAACTAACCTTTGCAGCAATGGCTATGAGTGTATATATGCACTTACATACACATATTCTTATACAAGTACATGGCGTTGCTTTTCCTTGTAGCAGAGTCGTGGCTTCTCATTCTGTGCTGTGAAAAGCAGTGTAGGTAGATAAAATGAAAGGCAGCTCGTTCCTTGCAGCTATTGCATAGGTAAGGAAGAGATACAGTAAGGGAATACAGAAGAGCAAGTGAGCGAGAATGGGGAGGCCAGGATAACATGTAGGAATACACGGGAAACACGGCTGGTTATTCAGGGCATTATATTGAGGCTCCATAAGATGAGATTTCTATTAGTTTCTGTGTAGTTCTACTATGAGATTAGCTGATCTGCAGTTATGTCCTGAGACATGTCGTTTCCTCTCTATTTTTCAGTCGCTCTACAACAAAGCATAAAGTTAATCAGCTTCCATGTCAAAAGGCCCCAGAGTTGTTGTTGGCCCAACCAGCCTGCATTCAAGGATTGGTGTCTCAGGTGTCTCCTGGTCCATAGTTTTCCCCAAATTGCCTTGGGGTGCAGATTTCCAATAGGCTTGTTTAACATTGTTTTGTTAGGTGGAAGACTTCATCCTTATTTTAAGATTGCCTGGGATTGAACGTGAACTTGGAAAGCTGAAAGCAAAGAGTTAACCTCTTGATATAAACTCAGAAAAGCATAAAAGAGAAAGATGCAGCTCAGCCTATCAAGGATATGCAGCATCTTCTGTGGCTGTTCCTTAGAGCTTTCCCAACTCATCTCTCAGCCCTGAAGCAAAGGGTACAAGCAGCTGAGTGACATTCTTCCTTTGGGATGCTGTCTTACAGAGTGGACTTTTCTGGGGTTTTTGGTTTTTTATTGGCTTTAGGCAGCAAAAGGTAACTCAGCAGAACTTTGCTTTCCTATCTGCTGTATTTCGACATTGGCCTATAAGGCTAATGAAAGGGTTGCTGGCCTAAAGAGGTTACATCACTTTCAGGGGATTCCTTTCCCCTCACGGTCTGTTGGTCTCTGCTGTTCCCCTTCAAAAGTTTTTCTCTGTTTGCTTTATTTCCTGGGAATCTAGTGTTGGTAACACCAAGCTTTTTTGTCAGGTATAGCAGCAATAGTTTGTATTTCCTACCTTCTTGGCTTCCTGAATGGGGCTTTTTTCCCCATCTCCTTTTAATGGGATAGGATAGACAAATACACAAGGTGTAGTCAGTCGGAGCTACAAGGAGATGTCTGCTACTCAAGTAACTTTCTGCATTTTAAAGACCATTACATTATTTTATGCTAAAGAGTTGAAGAGTACTGCCACCTAGTTCATCCTCCTACTCCAAAACAGGATCAGCTCTACTTATAGCATTCCTGACAGACACTTGTATAACCAGTCCTGAAAGATTTCCAGCAATGGGGACCCCACCGCCTTTCCAAGCGAATTTTCAAGCTGAACATTTCTGCAATATGAGCTTCTTACTTCCGTCTCCTGACGCTTGTGAATGTTGATGAACAGATTATTACCCAACTGTACAGTAGCATTTTATGTATTTGAAGGGTGTTTTCATGCTCTCTCTTCTTTAGGCTGAGCAACCTGTGTTTTCTCAGTCTTTCCTTATAATTTGTGTTATCTAGAGTTCTGCTTGTTCTCATTGCTCCCCAGTGATCTGCCTCCAGTTGCCTCGCATCTTTCTTGAGGTGTGGAGAGGGTACTTCAGCTGAGCCAGGAGCAGTGTTGAGTGGGGCAGAAGGATGTCACTCTGGCTGCATTCCAGCAGGTCGTCCCAGAGTGGTACTTGCTTAGCTTAAAGCAGCACAGCAACATCACGGATTTACCTTCGGCTCGTGATCCTGTGTGGCACTTAGGTGCTTTGTGCAGCACTGCTGTATGCCTAGTTGTTCCTCATCCTCTGTGCGTGCAGCTAGTTGTTTTTGGCTAAATACAGAAGCTTAGACTTGTCCTGGTTGAAATGTATCCTTCAGCTTTTCCAGTCAAGATTATTCTAATCTTGTCCTCAGTCATATTTACTGTTTTACTGTAATTTGCCAGCTAACAAACGTTTCTGCTGCATCACCTGTTCGCTTAATGAAAATATTCCATCCTACGGGACCCAGGATGAAGAACCCTACAAGAACGATCCTTCAGATTTGACTATGAGCTGTGGATAACTGCTTCCAGAAGCAACAAATTATTGGCAGCTACTCCAACCATTTGGAATATCACCTTCTAGTAGTAATCTTATTGATCGTCAGTTTTCTCATCTACCTTCATGAAACTCCCTCCAACGTGAAACATTTAGGAAGGCAGATATTGTACTACCTAATTTTAGGAACTTGATTTAGTATTTTTCTTCCTTTTTTTTTGCTTTTTGTTACAACTTTTAAAAAATTTTGCTAAGATTTTTCAGCTTTGTCTGAAACTGCCAATGGATCCATGTTCTGTGGCACCTGCCCCCCGTGGTGTTTGCTGCTTCCTGCAATTTATTGTTTCATTTATTGATTATTGATTTATTAGCCCGTTACCCATTGATAGAGGGAAATCAGGTTGTTTTGACTAGATTTGCTTGGTATTTTGTGTTTTTCATTTCCACTGTGTGCATAGAAGTGGTTTGGTTATCTGTACCACAGTCTTTCTGGGAATTTAAAGTAAAAGCAAATAGCGTATAGCTCCTATGGCTTTGTAGGGGGTTTGTTTCCATTTTCAAAAATAAGCACTCTATTTGACCTTTTCCAAACATTTGGTACCTTACTTGTCCTCCACGAACTCTCAAAGACAAATGATAACAGCTCTGAGATTTCTTCTGCTCATTCCTAAACTATCTTAGGGCAAAGTTCATCTCTTGGACAATTTGAGAACACTTGATTTAATCTAGTGCTCCCTGTGTATTCCTCATTCTGGGCTGAAATCTTATCCCTTCTTTACTGGTATTAATTCCTGCTAGTAAGAGAATCATTTGGTGTTTTTTAGTGACGTCTTAGCAAAAATGGTATTTTGGTCTTCCTAGTGTAAGGTCTCAATCGCTTTCTTTCCTTTCTTGAGTGGCAGACCAATAATTTCATTGTACTTACAAAATGATGCATCTCATTTTGTGCCTTGACCTTTTAGTCTTCATGCCCACATGGTGTTTGGTTGCATGATGCTCGTATCATCTTAGCGTAGAAGGTGTTCACTGTGCATACATCCTAGCACATTCACATTTTTCTTTTCATTTGTCTTTTCCTAAAGAGTAGCCATAATATTAAGGGGGGCAACATGCCAAACATTGCAGTTACAGTTTTCCAAACTAGTGCTCATTTAGACGGCTGTAAAAGTTCTGGCCAGTGCACCTGATTGCTATATGCTGTCATCATTTGGCTAGTTTCAACGGTGCTGTGATGTTTTCTCCATCGTTATATTCAAGGTAACCAGGCAAGCCTCACCTACAAGACACGGGCTCTTTGTCTATCGTCATGATCCAAATGTATTACCTGTGAAAATGGGTCCCAGCAAGAGAAATGTTTAAGAGCCAGACAGTTTTCCTGTGTGTTAACAGTAGTTTAATCTTCTGGTCAGTAGTTATCCTTACTTTGAGGACTTTTTCTGAGTTGTCTTCCCAAGGCAGCAACTGTCAGAAAAGCAATGAGAACAGGTTTCTTGTGACTGTCTATGTGGAACCACGCTACCCTAGGGGAGGGAAGGTGGGGAATTTCTTCATCTCCAAAACAAATCCAGTTAGCCAGATTAAGGCTGATAAAACTTGACAATTTTGAGAGGAAAAATAACGTATGGACTGGAAGGAGATAGTAAACAATACTTAACTGTGCGAACATCTGCAGAATTTCCACCAGGTTCAACATATACTGTAAGAAGTCCCATTGAGAAACCCCCTGTATTTGCACACACAGAAGTGCAAATGTTTTAAAGTTGCCTCCTAGTGCTGCAGGCTGCTCAGGGGGGGCAGGTGCTTTTAATTTGTTGCTTTTACACAAAAAGGGCAAGTGATTTCTTTTACCATCTGGTTTCAGTTTTTAAGTCCCTCCTGTCTTCTGGTCTCTGAATAACTCATCTCTTCCTGCTCCTTTTGTCTTCTCCCCCTCCTGTTTTCTCCTGATTTGTGATCAGTTTGTCACTTAGCAAACAGCACATTTGGTTATCCTGATGTTAGCTCTGCGCTTTTCCTCCTTACCCTGTCCATTGTATATGGGATGAGTTGCTTTTGCCTGCTATAGCCTGTTTTGTTTCCAGGTCTGCTGTACAATTTGCAGAAAAGAACGGTGACTGGAAGAGGGGGGAAGAGTAACTTGAAAGAAGGGTAACTCAAAGGGTCTGTGCCTGCACTTATCCAAGTCTCCCCTTCTGTCATTGATTCGCTGTGTGACCTTGGAATTATGATTTAGGTTCTTTATCCCAGTCCAAAACCATGTCCCTCTTTACCTCAACTCTCAGCAAGTGTAAAGGGAACTTAAACACCTAGCTCCTGGACAAAACCCCTAATCTCAAAGGTGAAATCTATACAAGTACCAGAAGCAGCATCCATTCCTTCCCATGCGCTTGTCTGCCACCTGACTTTGTAGACCCTGATTTCTGCCGGTGCTCAATGGAGGTACTTCTAAACTGGCTGTCACTCCCATCCATCTTCATTTCTTAGGAGAACGAATTGTTTTAAATTCTCATATAAATTCCCTTTTTACTCGATTATGAAATATGTTTTAATTTGACAGTAATGTTATTTTTAGTAATACTTTTTGTAGCCTTTAGTATTAACATCTAGTTGGGGGAAAAAAACTGCTAAATATTTATACTTCTCTTCTTTGATCTTTCACTCAGAAGAACTGAAAAGGTATCACACTTAACATTTTTACTATAAATATTTTAGATAGCATTTGAAAGAGTCCAAATTCACCTCTCGTGTTGGATTTGTTCGGATTATTGAGATCAGTTGTCACTCTTAAGGGCTTCCAGATGGCATTTCAGTTGCCAATGGTTGGAAACTTTTGAGCAATACTGTTGTGGCTAAGGACCAGTGATAGAATCAATTATATTGCTGTTTGACAGGAGTAGAACCAGAGCTTCTTCCATCCTCTTACTTGCACACTGTGGCTCAGGGTGACGTAAATATAATGTCTTTGCACAAGAAGGACAACAACTCTGCAAACGCAGTGCACCTTCCAGAGTTACTCTTTGCGAACAGGTTGTGTCTCTGACCACTCCAGTACTAGCCGGTTGCCCTGGAAGGGCACAAGGGATTGTGAATCTAAGTCATGAAGTTCTGCCAGACCCACAAAGCCTGTTGCTGCTGGAGCTGCCTCACTCTCCTGTTAAGTTACAAAGGATTTAGGAGGTCAAGAGAAATGTCAAAAAATTGGGAGAGCCAGCAGTGAGAGAAACTATGTTGATTTGTTATGGTTTTACTTACTGAAAATGTAAATTTTTCTGTAAGAATTTTCTGGCTAGAAGCCAAAAGACTTCAGCAGCCAGGACTTCCAGGTATCACATGCTTCTGTTCTCCTTGGTATGCTCTGATTCCTCATCAGCTACATCAGCTACGTCAGCCAAGTTTCTTTTCCAGAGAGGGGAGGTGATCCATCATAGGAGTTTTTGGCCTTGGCCTCTTATGGGAAATGTAGTCCTGCCGTGAGTTCTGAACTACACAGGGAAGGAGAAAGTCAAGGAGCTTAGATGGCAGTTCCCCTGAGGCACAATATCCAAATCAAGTTATTTTGTTCTTTTGTTTGCTGGGTTGTCGAATGTTTAAGCCTCCAGTGCTTAATTTTTAAACAAGCAGCAAAAACTGTTACGCCTTGCATTTTGTTTTGGTGAAAACATGATTAGATATTGAAAAGCCTTTGGCACTGAACATTTTCAATCAAACCTAGGGAAAGTGAAGCTAAATAAAACTTTGTGTTGAACACAGAACAGGTATTCTGTCGTGTATGATGCTAAGACTATTGCTTTTTCCCTCTTAGTTTCAGCATCCAATTATTTTTCTATGTTTAGTACATAAAATTGTCTCAAGTACTTTACCAAATGACCTTCTCTCATTTGCCACTGCAATGGTTCAAAGTTATTTCACAGGATTTTGTGTGTGTGCTTTTGTATCAGAAAGTTTGCTTTTTCTCATCTTTATTCCACCCGTGCAGCCCTTGTACCTGTCACAGGGATAACCCTGAAGAAAAAGTAGGTTTTCGTACCCTCTTCTGAGCCTCACGGGCTTGCACACATTATGATCTTTGTGTGCGTGCCCACTGCATGGCTTGCTTTTATTCCTGAAAGCCTCAGCCTCGGTAAGTTGAGAGACTCCTTCCATTAAAAGTGCATAACATTGCATCTATCTGCCTTGGTGAGCGCTCCAGGGTTACTGTGCTGACAGCAAGGCATGTCTTGAAGATATTCAGCCCCTAGCCTACTCTTGAGTCTTCCTGGGTTTAGAGCAGGATTTTGAACTGACTCACTAGATGGAGTGCTGAGCCCCTAAAATTTGAGGAGGCCCGCGTGAAGTGAGAGCACAGTGCTGTCTTACAAGAGGGACAACTCTCAGTCACATCCAAGTTTAAATCCATGTGAAATGGATTCCTCAGTATTGGCGTAGGTCAGATGTGATGGGAATTCTGTCACCTGTGCTTGATAGATGATTTTCCCAAAGAGAGCGAGATTGGAGGACAAGCAGTCATCACTGATGCTGGAATACATCCCCTTGAGAACTGGTTTTATACCTGCTTTACGACCATTGATAGTTGCTTTCTTCAAGAAATCAATTAGTCATTGTATTAAAAGCAAAACCAAGAAAACATAATCCCAAACCCCAAGGCTCGGCAGTTTTTCTCTGGCCTTCCGTGGCAGCAAAAGTCTGTGTCACAGTTAGCTTATGATCCTGTGGGGACTTGGATTTTGTTTTGGTATAATGGAGAATTATGTTCTTCTCCTTATTCTTCACCCTAGTAATATTTCATTGTTGCCTACATGTAATGGATTCCATTACTTTTGATGCTGAGAGGCTTTTTACTGGGAAGTGCTTGGATCTGAGATTGGTTGACTGTATCGTTGGCTGGTTACTGAGACAACTGTAAGTACACAAGGGAAATACTCTCTGAGTTTCTTGTGTGACTCGGTCTGTTTACAAGAGATCCCTCTGCTTGGAAGCTGGTGGAAGAGCCCCACGCCGCTCACGTTAGTTATTCTTTTGCTGGCAAGTATCAACAAACCAAGGTGGTCTGTTGAAATGAGAAAAGAACCTTAGGGGCCAAAGTGCTGGGCTAAAGCACAAGTAATTGCTTGAATTGTTTCACTAAACTTTTAGTGAGTACATCTAACAGCCAGGAGACTTTCTCTTTCAGCTGATGCTTATGAATTTATTTGTTTTTCAGTATATATATCTGTTTGTATTTCTTCCTGCATGTAAGAAATTAAGTGATAGGTAGAAAAGGAAAACCATGATCAAAACTTTCTGACCAGTCCAATGTTTTTGGATACTTGACAATGGCTTAGATCCTATTTATGGCTATTTGACAGTGTCTCAGTGACTGAGAAGCTGAGAAGTTTGCAAGTGTTTTCATTTTTCATCTACCTTTCATTATCTTAACTAGCAGGTGTTATTTATGTACTTTGCCACTGCATCCCATACCATGCTCTTTATCTCTCTCAGTAAGCTGGCTACTACCAGAATTTTTACTTTTTTTTTTTTTTCTACATTAAGAGAAAAGCTTAAAATGGAATGAATATTGAAGAAAGAAAGAATGAAAAGGCCAAGCAGGTTCAGGGTTTGGTATTCAGATACAGATTTCACCAAGTCCAATTAGAAAAGAGCAAAAAGTCCATTACTGTTTCAATTTTGTGAAATAGAAGAACAATAATTCAGTCCAACCGTCTGTCAGTGAACACGCATCTCTTTTAAAGTGACCACCGAATCGTCAAATTTGACCAAGTAGTCAAATAATGTAGACAGTCTCAACATGGTTATGTTGACCTGAACTATCTTTGAAGCTGAACCATTCTTCTGCCAGGTGTCAGCTGTAAAAGATATGCAACAGAAATGGCCATTCCCTGCCTTCTGTGGGTTAAAAACAATTCCTTCTTCTGAAGGTGATCTAGTGCCTTTCACTAGCACTTTAAACAAAAACACTCCCGTTTTTTAAAATATGTTGTTGTATACAATACACTCTTCCAGAGAAATGGAGTATTAGCATTTGAAAGGACTGATGAGAATGCATCTTTGGGAAAGGCCTTTGTTCAGACAATTACTGCTATATTCTATGTGCATATCACCATGGTAATTGAATTATTTGCCATTGACAGTAAGGTATATAGCACAAGCCTTTTGCCATTTTCCATGATGTGGTTCCTAGTGGAGTGCTATTTGTCAATTTAAAATTTATAGCATGACATTTAGCAGTTGTGCCTACTATCATAGTGGTGGATGTGGTTTGAAGGCATGAAACAAAAAGGAAAAGGTAATTACATCTTCTTCTTCTTCTCGCAGTTTAATATTCCTCCCCATTTCCACTTAAAACATGAACCATTCTGGAACCGTCAGAACCACAAAGCAAAACCAAAGCTGTGCTCTCTGCATGGCTTTGGCAACTACGATGCTAGTAACATGAGATGGTATTTTCATTTCTTCCCATCATCATCCCTTTCAGGACATTGTTGCAAACAAAACAAGCTTTTCTCTTACCTGAGGTCATTCCATGCATAGTCAGAGCATGATGTGATCTCCGTGAAGTGAGTAGTGGTCGCTGAGTACTCTGTCAAGGTTTATGTAAGGTAATTACATGATGAATCTTTTGGAGGCATATAGGATACAAACTGCTGTGGCAGGCATTGGGAGACCCTCAAAGAATGTCATTAACACGAATCACTTAACAGAGAGAAAATAATCTCAAATACTTGCATTGCTATGTGGGCGCATCTTTC
>NW_009648440.1:683135-702264 GCF_000708025.1 Charadrius vociferus
TGCACTGCTCAGAGTACAAAAGAGATAGTACTCTTTTTCACTCCTTGATGCTGTGGGAGATTGTCTTCTCTACTATTCTGTTCCTCAAAGTAAATCCAGCTTTCTAGAAAAACGTCTGGTTCTGCGTTGTCCTCACCACATAAGAGCAGGGCTAACCTCCCTGCAGAAGTCTCTGTGCTTCCGTGCTTTATTTAAGACAGATGGGAAGTAGAACACAGTTTAAAAGTGTCTTTTTCCCCACTGACTGCTGCCCCTTTTATCTCCCTCTTCAGGTACAGATTGGAGAAATTTTCATTCTTGCTACAGTATTGCATGTGGATGAGACAAATGCCAATACCAGCCATTTATTCTGCAGGCAACATTTTGGTTACCAAATGACCTTGTGTCTTAGTCTTATCTAACCACTGAGACAGGTTCCCCAGTATGTTTAGGTGTTTTGCTGTTGGTAGCTTCTGGGATCAGCTTTCTAGCCACGTTGTATTTAAAACGTCCTTTAGTGGACTTCCATGCAGGGAAAGCTAACACACAGATATTAATTTTTATTGCCTAACATACCCTTTCGTTCTAGCCCTGGTCCCAGTGTCAGGTTGCTTTCCTGTTCGTTTTATTAGACTAGTGGCAGACTAAAGCCCCGTAATTTCTTGCTGTGCTCAGATACCAGGCTGAAATACCAAAACATATACACTGACCTTCAGGTTGGGCCCATGCAGTGAATCTGACCTGGCAAGTGAGCAGCTCCCTAGCACGTGGGGGCAGCTGTGTGCCAAGTCCCGAGAATCAGGAGGAAAAGCTCTTTCCTCAAAAAAACATATGAAAGAGCATTAGGCATTGTTTCACTTCAGTGTTTGTCCACGGACTGTGTTCTTGTTTCCTCCTGCAGCGTCAGAATAAATCCTTATCTTCCTTTGCCCTTTGAGCAGTGCTTCACTGTATTCACTGCGCTTCATTACCTGAAAGCCGCAGGCTGGTGCAGAGGAGACTTGTGACACTAAGATCAGCTGAAGCCTAATGGGAGAGGAGTCCGCGTGACTGCGAACCGCATGGACTCGTCTGGTGGTGCAGTTTAGGTGAATAAAGGCCAATGTGCTCACTGTTAAGCTTCTACTTTTTTTTTTTAACCTGGTGAAGTGGCTGTTCTAGGTTTTGGCCTCAAATTTTCTGTTACTCAGGATAGACAGCTACTGCTTCTGTATCTCAGGCTGCAGCATGACATGCAGGAGAGAGTTCATTATGCATTAGCAGAGCCATCTTTAAGGTAGGCAAACACCCTGTGACTCTGCAGAACAAAAGGAAAGCAAGAAAGGGAATCAGCAAACATGTATTATTTGCCGACAATAATTGTTTCCAGTTGCAGCTGATGGCAGTGATTAATCACATTGTCTTAGTATTTTATTGGGGGAGGGGGGGCTATTAGGGGGAGAAAGACCCAAGAAGTACTCTTCCCCATCTACCTTGAAAACTTAGCTAATGCTACTGTGAAAATAGTGCTTAAGGTTTTGAAAATTGCAGTGTGTCTTTTATTGAAATAGCATTGAACCATTATACTCCTCCTTTCTAATTAGTAACAAATATGCAAATAAACCTAGCTAAGAGGTGGGAGAAAAATGTAAGATACCAACCACGAGTGACATGTAGCCAGCCATGTATATTAGTAGTTACATCATTTTTTGGCTATAACTAAAATTAGATGAATTACATTTAATGTTTTATTTCTCTTGCACCAATGCTTAGCTGCCGCTGAAAGAACTCTAGTCCAGTGCTGCTCAGTAAGACCTCCACCCTTTCCTAATTTAAATGCCTTCTAAAGATGCTGGTTTTCCACAACATCCACAAGAAACTATTGCATCCTATTCTGACCTATTTAATTTGTCTCATGAATGAACTGCTCACTAGGATGGAGGGAGGAGGATAACTGAACATGTGGGTCAAGAGAAATCGTTACCTTCAGTTAACCATGACCAGTGAAGAAACAGTGCTGTAGCTATCCCTACCACAGCTTAAATACATTAAGCAAACTTGTGTTTACATCACATTAAATGGTGGCAATGAGTTTTCCATCATGGGATATATTCCCAGTATATACAAGACTTCAGGATCAGGGCTGTGACTGTACATCTTCTAAATAGATTTTCAGCCAAAGCAATTTGCAAATGTTCTTGTTCAGGTGGGTCGCTGAAGCACCATTAAAAGATTAAATACTACTGGCTGTAATGGTATTTGCCAGCCTGGATTTGAAAATTGTTTCTGTTTGGCCCCAATTCGTTATCACTCTCTCTTACTCAAATTTCTCTTTTACAATGTAGCATCTAGCCAAACTCTTGTTATTCCACTTACGTGCATCTCCCAGGTCTGTCCTCTTGACTGCTTTGCAGAGGTGCACAGTTACACACACCCCCCTCTTTTCTTGAGGATCACTTTTCTACAGTTTAACCTGCCCCCAGGGAAAGCTCTTGGCTGGTTTTTTGCGGGTAACTGCAGTCAGCTTAACATTTTCTGAAATGCAGTTTGCCCTTTCCGATGGTAGGCAGATTTAACTTGCTTTATCTTCAGAGCACACGAAAAAGGAGGAATGCTTTAATTTGAAACCTTTTTGTTGTAAACTGCCAGTGGGAGCAAGGCAAGCTTCCCATCCACGTTGGGTGGGTCAAAGTTGGTATCAAATAACTATTATGAGCTAAAAACTACCTGTCCCTGGTTCTAGTAGGATTTGAGGTTGCGAGAGTTACCTTTGTGTGTGAGCACATATAACCTCAGTTTTAATCAAATAGTCATAATAAACATGGTTTCTAACATGAAACAATTTTCAGGAGACGGATGACCTGAAGCTTTCTGAATGCCTTTGTGTGCCACTAAGTGCTAGTCTGGGAGATCCGTCTGTCTAGTACTTGATCTCTGGTTTCCCATTATTTTTCCCCTCAGATTTTCTTTCTTTAACCGAAGTGAGCGTTTACCTTTGAAAGAAGAAGCTGTGTGGGTTCCATTTGAAACTAAAAATAAAAAGGATGCCACAACTGCCAGTTAAATTCAGTGACACAAGCTCTGCAATTGTAGAGGTGCCCCTTGGAAGAGCTGTGTACTCCAGCCTGGTTTTGATGGAGAGCAAGGAGGGTTTTACTCTCTTATTCAACTTACTGTTTTGCTCCTGGTTTTGTATTACCTTGTCCTTGCCAAGCTCAGCAACTCTTAAATACTTTCTTTTTTCCCCATCGTTCCCTCTTCCCTAGTCCTTTTCCCTGTTTTATTTTGCCTTTTCCTTTCCATAGTAGCAGGGAGTAAGAAATTTTGCCATGTGTACTTGCTGCCATGTCTCACCCCATTTCTTCCCGAATTTGCTGGGCTGCCCCTGCACCTCGGCTGCATTTGGTGCTCTGTTTTGGGAGTGATGGCCACCCTCATCCTGCGTCCCTGTCCTTCTCCCACAAATGGAGACTTCAGATGTGTTTTTTCCTTGTTTCTCTTTTCCAGCAAAGGTGAAATAGTGACCTGATTTGAAAAATAAATGTTTTACTCTGTTTTGCAGCTGTATGTTCAGTCTCATGCCCCAGGCAGGAGCCTGGATGGTGAGGCTTGCGAGATGCCCCATGTTAGCTAGCAACATTGCTCTGCGGCATACAGAGGTTGTGCGGTGTTTTCCTTATGCCCATCACCTCCATCCCTGGTGGGCTGAGGGGGCTATGTGTGCACACTGCTCCCTCGAGGTAACCCCATTAGCACCACAATGAGAGAGCTCTGGTGTCAGCAGCAGTTGGGTGGTGTTAGCGTAGCACTCCTCCCGGGTTTGTTTGCTCTGGTAAGAAGCTACCACACTGCAATACAAGTTGAGGTCTTAGGTGGACTTCAGCAAAGTCCTCTGCCAAAATTAAAATTCAGCTCAGCCCCACCTCTCCAGACTGTGTATTTTAGCATTAAGGTGATTTTCAAGCAACAGGAACAAAATTAGACCTCAAATAAAAAATGGTCCAGAGGGTAAGTGTTTTGCCTCATGTATTTGCATTTGTAGGCACGTGTATTTATGAGTCCTCTTTTGGTTTATATTTTGTAGGACAAAGAAGGTCAGCCACTGCTACCGTATCATTTACCGCCACCCGGAGAGGACTTTAACACAGGACGAGGTGCATCGCATCCATCAAGCTATTGAAGAATCAGCAGTTCGAGAACTTGGGGTTGAGGGCAGATTCTAACATCACTGGTCTGAAGTCCTCATGACAGTTGCTTTTTCTTTTTATTTTTATTTTTCTCTTTTTTTTCTTTTTGTCTTTTTGGGATGGGTGTTTACAAGTAAAGAGAGGGGGGTTGTGACTGAACCTAGCACATAGGAAATGATGGGCAATGGTAAAACTACAAGATAATAAACATTACTACTGAGAAATCATTGACAAAGCGCTGGTGCTTTATTTTGAGAAATGGGGGAACAGCAGTAATGTAAGATTTCCCTCCTGTTACAATAAGAAATACACTGCCTGGTGGTTTTCTGTGTTGTTAATTGGTCCCTGGGTTCCATTAAACTGTAAATACTTGGCATTATTTCTGTGTTGACAGGATCTTCTCTCCATGTAATGAGTGAAGCAAATCAGAGACACAGATTAGCTCAGGGAAGAAAAACTCTTATCCTTCCATCCCCCCCTCTTTTTAAAATACAAAATGGCAGGTTTTGCTTCAAGAAACCTTCCAAGAAGTACATCTTCCGAAGTTTGGCTCCCTTACCTTCAGAGCCCATGGGTATAGCTTTCATCTGCTGCAGAGAAGGAGCCAGTGTGGCTCTGGGGCCAGGCTTGGCTGGCTTCAAATGCTGGGTGTTCGGTGAGTCTTTCCTGTTGCATCCTCCTGCTCCTGCAGAGCTGAGCAGAGCCTCTTAGCGAGGAGCTCTGAGCTGTGCTGCCTTCCCCAGGTGAGGAGCTCCCTTGTCTCAGTTCTCCTCACAGAGGCACCAGCTCAAGGTAAGTCTGTTCCCCTGTCACCATCAAAGGATTGGTGTCACATGGGGCAGGATGGCAGGAAAGAGAAACTGTTCTTTACAATGCCCCGAAATGCAGCTGCCTTGACCTCTCACGGTATCTTACTTTCTAGCAGCAATATCTGCCCAGAAATCTGACCTTTAAGCAGGAAACCAAACTAATATGGGATCTCCTACTATTTCAGGCACCAGTCGCTTTACAGGATGCTTGGCTTTTTCACTGCAGGTTATAATAAGTAAATTCTGGCAGTGGTATGATGCTAGGACCTGTAGAAGTGTTCAAATGGTCTGATAAATACTTGATGAGCCATTGCAGATGCTGATATGGAATATGGGACCTGTTTTTGCTTGTAATGGTATTTCATACGGTCTTGCAGGTCACATCTGGTTGCTGTGCAGGCAACGTTCCCTCCTTCAGGGAAGAAGGCAGTAAAAGCACTGCAATAAACAGCATCTAACACTGATTTATACCTTATCAGGAAACATCTGTGCAGCAGACTTGTACTCAACCATAAGAAGCCAGTTACTATTGCAGATGTGACAGAAGCAGAGAGCTCATTTTAATTTCATTGCTCAACATATTTAGCTGCGTAAACAAATCCTAATCTAAATCACTGTTGTGATATCCAAATAACTTGATTATGAAAACAATATGCTAGACTTTCTACAAGGTGAAAAGAATGAGTGCTATTTAGGCAACAGAGAAACCTACTTGGTTATTTTTAAACCATGATCTACTAAGATCTGTAAATACAGCCTAGCCTATTTGATGTTTCTCTGTCTCCTTCATCCTTTGCCTTTTCAGGATTCTCAGTGAGGACCACTGAAGAGGAGGAGCACTCCCCTGAACTGCACTGAGCAGTAATTGTTCCAAGACAAGGCCTGATCGATGCTACCACACGGGGCAGCAAATTATGTGGATGTTAATTGATGGGATTGCACATGGAAAGAGTACTAAAACCAACCTGCTATATGAAAGTACTAAGTATCTTGGGAAAACAGGAGGCTATCTGGGGTGGAGTAGATCGCAAGATTCCCCTTTTAATTTAATGATTAGTGAAGTTTTCATTTTCTGCTCCCCAAATCTTTCAGTTCTTCTCTCATTCTGATGAGCCAGTTTTGGGGGCATAGAAGATTGGGAAAAGCAAGGAGGAGAAAATGGGACAATGACCCTTCATCACTGCAGCCACAGACTGACATGTCCAGCTTTGCAAAGAACCTTGGATGTTCTCAAATTGGCCAGTCTCCAACCTCTAACATCAGTTGTGTTTGGCGTGTCTGGCTGTGAACTGCCTGCACTCTGGTGAGGAGGGGCTCCCTGCAACTGCCAGGTCTTGGTGGAGTAACGTTATTCTTTGAAACCTAAAAGATTAACCTCAGGGGCTAATAGGATAAGGGGGAAATGGCAGAGTTTTCCCTGAAGCTGACCTGACACCATGGGACCATCTTCTGGAGTAGGTATTCTCATAACAGCAACTTTCAGACAAAAATGCAAACTGTTAAGTTAAAAAAAAAAAAAAAAAAAAAAAAAACAGCTTCTTCAGGATCAAGCACGATTCAATTACATGAAGGATTTTAAAGCTTTTAAAATCAGAGGGGTTGACTGTGAGCATAATATGAATACTTGGGTATGTTTATATTAGGTAAGCCTTTGTCATATATATTCTAGGATTAATCTACTCTAAAGACCTATTGTTCTGGCAAAGATTCACCACTACTCACAAAGCACACTGCAGATCAAAAGGCGTCAGAGTTGCATTTTTATGCTGCTGTCTTTTGGAAAATATGACTTTCCCTTCAAAGCCTGACTTTAGTTTTACTGGGGAAATTTGCTGTGACCAGTAGTAGACTCTTGAACTATACAGTCCCTTGTGGATGCCAACAGAGAGCCCATGGGAATCTAAGGGTGTAATAGATTTATTTTACCACTGATCAGAGACACATGATGCTAACAATAGCTGAGGGGCTGGGCTGATCCTTGGTGGGAGTATAGGAAACCTACCTGAGGAAGGCCCCTGGTACATCCCTGACCAACTCTGTCAAAGAAAGGTGTCGCTTGGCTTGGTAAGTAAACTAGCTTGAAGACCAAGAACAGCATAGCTGCTAATGTAAGTTCATTTGCTTTTCTCTCTTCTACCCTACAGTCTGTCTGATGAACATCCCTCAATCTTGGATGAGCTACAAGTCTGGTAAAGGTGAATGAGTTCCTAAATATCAAAGTGATACCATACCATGTGGAATACAAGGGGGGGCAGCATTTGAGTAATTAGTGTGTGTGCTGACTGACTAGTGTAGTGGTAAACACAAGGCCCTGCTTCTTGTTTTTATCAACTGCCTGTGTTTATTTTTGTGTGCCGCTGGGTTTTATATCAGCATCCTTTAATAACAGAAAAAAAAATAAAATCAATTGTAGCAAAAGAAGATACACATCCCCAGGAGAACTGGCTGGGGATTTCTATGACTGAACAGTGTGTACTGTTTAATGTTCTGGGTGCTGGTTTTGTTCCTAGTTGCCATTGGTTTTCAAGCTAGCTGTGATTCCTGGAAGACTAAAGATTTTGCTTTAACACCCAGTTTGGGATCTTCCCAGTAAACTGGCAGCGAATTTACAGTGCACTGAGACTTACCTGGTTTTGATGTTCTCGTTAAAGGTGCTACAATGGAAAAGCGTTGCAAGCTAGATAAGCAGTAAATTGCTCTGTGTTTTTACCATTGAGACTTCAGTGACCTCTGCCACAGTATTGCCAGGCACGATCAAACCGTTGCACAAATCTGAAAGCAGCTTTGTATTGAGAGTCCAAACTAGGCTAGTAAACCACTGATGGTGGTCATTTGCCTTCTATTGAGAGTGTTACTCCTGTCCCTTCCTCAAATCGGTGGCCGTTCTCCAGCGCTGAATTTACTGTCTTCTTACTCTGGGCAGCTGTACTGATTTTCAGAAGTATTGGTAAATTGGACTCAGTCCTTGAATAATTTCATGTCGGGGTTAGCTTTTTGATTTAAATGGGGAAAAAAAAAAAGTTGTGGACTTTTTGTTTGTTTGATAGTTTTTATCTGCAGTGACTAATGCATTTCAGCTGTCCATGGTAAAACTCTGGGCCAAGACAGGACTCTTTATTGGTCCATTGAAGTAAACATGGGAAGTCTCACCCCAAAAAGCAGAATTGTGTCAATCTCATCGAGTTCATATTTGGGTAGAACTAAAGAACCTGGTCTTTGCTGTGGGTTGACTGAAGGTTGTATGGTGCTCATTAGTTAAACCAGGTCAGAAAGCACTCTAGGTCTTGCCCCCACCACCGCAAACACACACAGGAGTAGTTTTAGGCAAAATTAAGTTCTGTCAAATTTGGTGTTAGCATATAAAATGGTTGTTCTGGCTGTTTGAGGCCCGCTAGTTGATATCGCTGAATTATCTCCATCAGAATTGTTACCATCTGGGAGAGAAAATGAGTTTGTACTTCAGCTCTGAAATAAGCAGCCATATTTTTAAAGCTCAGAGCTTTATTCAGATATTATCTGCTGTGCTGCTCTGCTAAGAGAAGGCTGTTTATGTAAAACAGATTTGCTTTCTGCGTAGACCAGGCCATATTGACTAATTACACACATCCTGATCAAATTTTAAGATTTGTGAGTGTTGCCTCTGAGGGCCACCAGAACTTAAGCAATCTTGTGGGGACCTTGAAGAAATTTGTAGGACACATAAGAAACCAGCTATTGACACTTAGAACCTGCTTTCAAACGTGGCTGCAATTGCATCCTAATTTTAAGCTGAGTGTCTCAGAGGAGACGGTTGCAGTTCAACACAGAGCGCGGGCATATGCTGGGTGAAGGCACTGACTTCTGCAGAATCTGTTGTGTAAGGTTTGATCATCATTAACATCTGATGCACTCGCATGTTTGGCAGTTTTTGTGCTTTTGTGCTTTTGTCAGATGGCCTCTGTTATTCTATTTATGCCCACTGTTAACTAAGTAGAGTCTGCTTTAGTCTGCCTTTTATACTTGGAAAACTGTGCCTAAAATCACTTCTGTCATGACCTAGCTTTCTCATTTCAGTTTTGTTTACCTTCTCTTACAGTTCTTGCTATTCAAATTTGGTATAACTTTGGTGAAGAAACAATATCAGGCTGTAGCCAGGGAGATTTATTATACCACAGCCTAAAGCCTGTGCTCCCACGACGCATTACTGCAGGGTCTCTCTGTGCTCACCCTCTGGATGCAGGTGATTAACACACGGTCCAGGGAATTGTGCCTCTGCCTGCTCAGTAATTTGCTGGGCAGCACCGCAGTCATCCAGAGCAGCTGCCACTTAAATGGGCAGTAGATTGTTCTCTTTTTGTTTTGGTGTCTGCAGCTTCACTTGTATCACAGTATGATACAGCCAGAAGCGCTGTGTTGGTATTTGCTGCAGCTAAGCATCAATTAGATGCATCTTGTGATGCGGTGCCTTTGCAGCCATTTTTCAGTAAAATCGCTGTGTGCTCGGGAATGGCTATAACCATCTTCATCTACAGATATGAGGCACGTTGAGGCTAAGAGTCGGGATTAAAAAATTGCCAGACCCCACAACAGATAACTGCTTGGGGGATTTTGTCCATGTCTGTGCAGGTTTGAAAGTCCCACCAGGCATCTGTCCAGATGTTTAGTCAGTGAAACATTTTGAAACCCGGCATGTGGTAACTGTGGTGACACTGGTGTCATTTTGGGAGAGGGGAGCAGGTTTAGCAAGAGATCCGTGCAGCAAGGCGGGAGGAGTTGTCTTCTGATGTCCTGGGCTCAAAGCACTGAATTACCTTCCCTCCCACGACGCTACCGGGAGGCGTGGATGTGAGTTTGGCTGCCTGCCTTTGCATAGGCACATAGTAAATAATTAGCATGCATGGCCAGGCTTTTTGGTCATCAATTATTGTTGTAACTGATGATTAATTTAAGGGCTTATTGATTCTCATGCCAAATCTTTACTCACTGGTGGCAGAGAAACTAGTAGTCATTCACAGGGTCTTTATTGACAGATCTCAGTGTAGGAATTGAATAAAGCAGTGTGGGAATGGAAGTGTAGGTCTGTAGGTTGGTTTGTGTCTTCCCGATCTTGAGGGGATTGACAGAGGTTTAACTCAGTCGAAGGTCTAACTTCATGTACCCACTCCCAGGCCCTTTGTGTTGGGTGTTCAGCAGCTTGGGCACGTGCTTTCAGGAGCGATGAAGCCATCTGAGATCACCAAGCAGCTCTCCAGAGCCATCTCCTTTGTGTCCATCAGAAAGCCCTTGCCAGGGCACGGAGGGCTCTGAGCACATGCTGTCCTTGCACAGCAACACTGGTGGAGCCTGCTTGCCTTCAAATTTCTGTCGTATGCTCATAATACTTCTAAGTCTACCTCCTTGGGGCCTCCCCTGAAACGCTGTCTTGCTTCTACAATCTAAGTGCTATTTAAGCTCCCTCACATGACCCCAAACCTCAGCTCTTCACCCCTTTCTACCGCAGTGCCCCACCCAGTGCCTGGTGGCTCACCAGAAGCTTGGTTGGAGGGCTTTCACGCTGGCTGGCCAAGGGGCCAAGCAAACCAGATTGATGAACCCTATGCACATGCATTAATGTTTGGGTCTCTCCTCTCAGCACAGCTGCTGTTTTTCACAGTTTGCCAGCACGTCATGCCTTGGAGACCCTCACCCTGAAGTCCAGCATGGATGGGATTATTCCATTGGGTTCAAAAGTCAGCGAAGGTCACTGACAGTGGAAGGATAGACACCATCACTATTGTGCACACGCTTGCTTCCTTAGGAAGATGAGACAGAGAACTAGCAGGTCTGTAATGAAGGTTATCATCATAAGTAAGTGTATCCTGACTGAAAGTTCAGACAGGAGAGACAGCATATTAGTAAGAACCTGATATTCAGCATGGTCCCCTGCACATACTTCCAGAAAATTATTACAAATGTATTTTTGATAAATAATAACAGCAGTCTTCTGTGTGTGTTTACAAACGGCTATGTTATTGTGCTGTGTAGTCTGCATCACTTTTCATTCCTTTCTGCTTGCTAGGAACTGAAAAATGTGAATTTGATTAAGAATTAAATGCTTTCCTGTTGTTCCTGGTCTTGCAGCATTACCTCTTGTTTTTGAACAAGGAGGGCAGCCCAGCATTGCTGAGGAGATCTTCAGCACCTTGCCAAATTGTGTTATTCGTGTGCTGCACACACACACATACATATGAAATCGGTTGGAGTTGGGTAATGTGAGCCTTACTTCTGCGCTGTGGATACAAAAGCAGAGTTGTTGTTCCCCATACTCTATGTGATTAGAGACTTTTCTCGCCTGCTGCTTTGCTCCGATACACAGAAAATCACCTTTTTCCAAGAAAAATTCAATACTTTCTGATGCCTCCTGCTGTCAGACAGCCAACAGTCTTCTGAGCTCTCTCCCTTCAAAGAGCAATCGAATTTTGGGCAGAGAACTCCCGTTCCCACTTAAGACGTTTTTCTTTGAGCCTGAAAGACTTTCTGGCATCTGTTTTAGGCTCCTGTGCAACACCTGCTGCTGGTGACAATGCAGGTCTTTTTCTGCCTTGCAGGAAGAAAGGTGACTTTATAAAAAGGCAGCTTCATAAAAGAAATTTGAACTACTTAAATGTCCTGCCCTAATTAAAAAAAAAAAATAAAATAATTAAAATCCTGGCTTCTTAAATGTTATTAATAAAAGTCCATTTTTGATCTTTACTAGAGGGCAAGCTTGTGCAGTGGTAACATTTCTACATCAGTGCAGTCTGTGAGGCTCCAACAGAGGACAGCTTTGCCACTGAAGGCTCGCTCTTTCATGTTTGGAAAATTGCTTGGTAGTTTTCTGGCTCCCTTTCTAATTGGTCACACATCTGGAGTCGTTGGCTGCGTCTTCTCTACTTATTCCATGACACCTTCTGTGGTACTTCATAGGGTGAATTCCTCGACTATTCACAGTATTGGAGCTGTAAAGCATCCTTAGGGCTACTGTGAAATGTATCACTGGGGGAGTGAGGACTTCAAAGGCACCCAGCTCCTGGGGTGCCCTCTGTATTTCTCACTTGCTCCTGTGCAGCGGGAGAGCTGCCAGCCCAGCCGCCTTGCCTCCAGCCTGTAGCTTGGAGCTTGTGCTGCAGGAGCAACACAGTCTTCTGGAGGGCTCTTGTGCATGGGCACGGGTTTGCCAAGCTGAGCAGGAACCAGTGCATCTGTGAGCACCTTTCTGGTCAGGCAGTTGGGTGGGCTGCCCGTGACACCTGCAAGGAGATCCATTTTAAGGCCAAGGATGACAACATGTGGTTGGGACAAGGAGGAGAAATTTCTACAGTTCAGTGTGTTTCAGGAGAGCCAGTGTAAGATGTATCCATTACATCCTTGAAAGGAACCTTGTTACCTGCTGAGAGGAAAAGGCTCTGCAGAGCACAGGGCAACAGATGGGAAAGTGGCTTTTAACTTGCAGTGCCTGTTGACTGCTACCACTTTCTCTGGGATGTGAAGAAGATCAGCTGGAGGAGAGGTTGTCCAGGCACAGTGATGCCTCTCCAAGTACCACTGTTTCAATGGAGACGTGATGAACAGGAAGAAAAGTACTGAAATTTCCCAGTGGTGAGTAGATGTGAGATGATCCACATGAGCCCTGCATTCAGGTAGCAACTGTTACACACTGCTAGCGAAGAGGCGATTTGTCTGATGTAGATGCAGATGGCATCATGCATGGCCATCACCACCTGGAAAACACCTCAACAGTCTAGGCTGATGCTGAGCCAAACCAAGAGCCTCCTTGCAGTCTTCCTGATTTGGAAAAACTCAAAGGGTGCTGTGCAATCCTTATATAGATCATAAGGTCCACAGTAGGCTGTGGTGCTCCCTGTGGCCTTTCCTACGTGGCTGCTGAGTTACTTTCTAAGTAGAGCCAGAGCACCATGTATGGGGTCCTGTCCAGAAAGCTCTCTGGAAAAGCACACCCTGTAACAGGATAGGGTATGCTTATTATGAAACCCCCTCGCTTAGTGACAGACCTAAAAAGGAGGGGCAAATTTTACCATAAATGTGAGAGTTTTTCTTAATAATGACAATAACCCCGAGCTTTCCCACAAGATTTTAAGGATCTTGAAACATTTTTCAAATGAAGATCAAACCATATGTTTTGAGACACATGAACTGAAGGCTGGAGAGTGTGAGGGTTTTGTTTGGTGCCACAGATTAAGTCCTGAATCCAGGCATCCCAGAGTCCCCTCTGATCCAGTGCCAGAGTCCCGTTCCATAGATGGTACGTGCCCTCAGCAATGAAGGAAGAGGAGACCTTCGTGCTTTACCTGATCCTTGCAGCACTGGGCAGGATTAGGTCCCACTTCACTACTCTGTTTCTCCGCATTGCAGTGGCATTTAATAAATTACACTGGATGCTTTTTCCACCCGAATTTGCAAAATCAAACCAGAAGTGTCACAGTGACTGAGAGACAAAGGACAAAGGAAGGAAACTGGGAGGTGAGGAGGGTCACCAGGCATTTAGTTTTCCCCACTCGTCCTCAACCCTCTCTCCTTTTCAAAGCACGTGTTGGGTGATGCTAAGGGGGCAACTGGCAGTATGTTCACAGGACCTTGGTCCTCTGTGGATGCAAGGACCTCAGTCTGGTGCATGTACTGAAACTATGTCAGGAGCTACACAGTTGCAGCCTGGGGCTTTAGCGTGCCTGCTCTGCCAGAAGATTCAACGTTCCCAATCAGGAGCTCTTGGGCACCTTGAATCTGCTGTAAGGAGGGAGAGAAAATGCTTAGTGGTAAGGGTTAGCCTTGCAAGGGCATCACTCCAGACATGATGGTGCAGAGAACTGCAGTTCTCTTCCCTCTGGTCCTTTCCTACACCAAGGCCAGTGCCCACCACCAATGCTCAGCGCATCAGGGTGACTTAACTCAGACACAGCTTTATAGGGTGCCATGAGAGCTAAGACTCATGTGGTGGTGACTCAGACACGTTTCCTCTAGTGAAAGGCTGGTAAACATACCTGAAAGCATTTCATCAAGTTATCAAATAGCATTTTGTTCTTCTTGTCTCGATATAATGAGCATAGCTTGGCAGTCCAGGCGCTTAAATACAAGATCATGCATGTAGTTCTCAGTGCATTATTTTTCTTATTCTGTTTCCCTTTGTACCCATGCAAACTTCTGCCATTCACGTCCTGCAGCAAGGAGATCAGTTTAACTAAGCTCTGTGAGAAAGAAAGCATGCTTTGGACTGGTTTGAACCTGCCGTTTAGCTTCGCCCAGTGTCCCAAATCCCAAAATAACTGGTACAGTCAACACCAGGCCCTCAATAACCAGAGGGGTACTGACAAATCTGGAAATTTTTTGGAGGAGAGTGACAAAGCTGGTCAGGAGAGGTGGAAGTACAGGTAGATGAGTTCAAATTAAAAACGATGCAGAGCTTGGCTCAGGAATGACTAACAAATGTGTGGTTTGTGAGACATGTAGCGCTCTGATGAGTACGAACACCCTCCCACTCTCCTGAGCGTGAGAGAGGAATTTTTAGCATGACACGCAGGGATATAACAAGGGCTAATAGTGTGACAGTCAGGCTGAACGGAAGGTAAAATTTCCTGACAGCGAGATATATTTTGCTGTGGAACAGTCTCCTGAGGGAAAGGGCAGGAGCCCAACTGTTTGGTCCTTTTTAAAGCCAGACTGGACAAAGCATTAGGAAAGGTACTCCAGAGAGGAAACGTTAATTGGCAGGAGGATGAACTGGTGATCTAATCGGTCCTTTCCATTTCTAGCTCCTATGATATGATATTCTTTGTAATGAGTTTTGACTGGTTTTAAGCTCAAAGGGTAACAGGGAGATAAAACCGAACAAAAAGATTAACAATAAGAACTAAGAAAAAAATGTAGGTTTATTTAATAGTCATGGAAAGTGCCAGATTGAGAGTTCCTTAGGCCAATGGTGCTATTTGAAAATAGCATTGCAAATTGGAAAGTGAAAATTGTTACATTGGTAATAATTATGGTAATGACTTATTTTTATAGAGCCCTGGTAGTCCAGAAGGATCCAAGAGCACATTTCAGATTGGGTGTGTGCATCCATGTAATGGGAGAATTGCTGCAGCTGACACCAAAATGTCGCAACCGGTAGACTGAAAGAACCTGTTTTAATGGCAAACAGCAACGCAGGGCAGCAGTTTAAGATGGAATATAACGAATAACTTCTGTAATTGAAACCATAAGAGAATTGTTTGGGTTTGGCAGGATTTCATTAATTGATGAATTATCTAGGCAGGGGTTTCTTTTGCAACTGCCCTCCCTCATGTCTTTGCTTTTAAGGCAGCGGGGTCTGGCAATATTGACCTGGCTTCCCTGGTTGCCTTTGGGTGGGCAGGCAGAAATCTGCTGAACTAGCATGACCCGGAGCCGAGCCACATTGGACTTGCTTCAAGGATGGGCATGTGGTCAATCTTGCTAGTCATGACATCGCTGGTTATCTTGGCCCTTGTCACCCTCACGCTCTTGCCTCTTGGAGGGTTTTCAAGAAGGGTTTCTTGCAGATGCTGTATTTTCCAGGCTGTTGGCCCTAGACATTTGGTTCATGTCGTAATACCTTGCTCTGGGCCTGATGTCTGAACGTGGCTGCTGTAGGCAAAGGCTGCCTCTCTGCATAGTTTTTATCTCCTTCTTGTGAGTCCTGACTTCCAGGCTCTTGAATTCCTGGAGGACAAGGGGACTCTCACTTAGTTTAGCAAAGACAACAAGCAAGTCCTACTGGAAAAGAAAAGCCTGAAAATGTGAAATGGGACCAGAAAAGGCAATATGGAAAAGCTGAAATATGTTATTAACTGGTTTTAATATTGATATGTTAATGTGAACTGTGTTGGTTATCATTCATGTGGAGAACAACTTTGTTCTTCCTTTTTTTTTTAAATAAGTAGTCACAAATCTGAGAAAAATAGTGAGAAAGTGGCCAGAATACAGATGTCCTGCATTGTTTATGCCACATGAAATTAGACTTTCTTAGATGAGAGCCCTGAGGAGTCATTTCAGTTGAAAAAGGAAGGAAATGAGCTAGGTGGTAACTTGTATGTTGAACATGTCATCCTTCTGGAGCCACATGCTCACCGTGGAACTGACTCACATGACATTAAAAATTATTCGTTGTCATTTACACTATCTGCAATGCTACATTTAATGTAATATATGTTAGCTTTACAATTAATCAAACACTATCCATTTGTTAATGAAGGTGGCAAATGTTCCTGTATAAATTGCCATTGACTACTGAATAGCTGAAGTACTGTATAGCTTGATTACCTCTATTTTTTAGACAGGTTTATCCAATATTCAAGATTTTTGTTCAATAGTCACTACATATTTAGTTCTTTTGGCTGTTAGCTAGTCATGCATAGATCAGTCAAAATTTTCCTTTGAATGTTTTTATTATTCATAGGAGTCAGTTGGAGTTAGACTCCTCACTTATCCACCAGAAATTTTAGCATTTCAACAAAACAAAATACCTATTCAAGCCTGAGACAAAATGCTGCCACTCTCATGCCTACAAAATATTGGAGCGCCCAAAAATATTTATTTAAAAACAACTGATGTGATAGTCCTTTTTTTCCCCCAAGATTAATGAGGCATTCAGAGACGTTAGAGGACCTGCTCTTTCTTTATGTGCTGGTAAGATGTCAGCTTGAAAGGCACTATAAACTTTCATGGTCTGGGGTTCCCAGGGCTTGCAGGTTCTTGGTGTTATGGAAGCTGACAAAATGGTTGCACTTACCACGTGGGTTGCCAAATTGCAAGGTTTCATTTATGGAAAATTTCTCTCTCTAAAAACTTTCAACTTGTTCCAGGACTTAGACTGCAGATTAGTATTTGACTTTCAGTAGGACACAGGTTTCTAGACTTTTTTTTTTTTGTGAACAGGACTTATATTCCTTTTTCATTTAGGCCTCTTAGCAATCCTACCTTTCTTAATAATATGGATAATATGGTTGAAAATCTCTCAAACTGTGGGTTGTTTGTCAGCTGCTGTTACCTGATACCAGTCTGGGTATACTGCCTAGTTTGGGGAGAAGGATAGCCTCTGGCAAAAAGCTGTAGATCCCTTCCCTCTGTTTGCTTGGTGGCCACTGGTATGAGGAGGCTGGAAAAGGATGGGAAGGGACCTCATCTGGGATCCAGCAGCAAAACCACAGCATGAGTGAGTCAGAGATCATTGTTTCCTACTTAAAAGGTAGGTAAAAGTAGGGATGTGATTCCAAAATCCAGGCACAGGACAGATCCTGACCGGTCAAGAAGGTCGAGAGTACCATAATAAATGATGTGATTGACTAAAAAGCCGGGGGGGGCTCTGCTTTTTAGTTCCTGCAGCGGCACTGACCAATCAGACCATGAAGAAGTCACTTCCCCTCAGTTTGCCAGTCTATAAAATGGGAATGATGATGCCAGTTTTACTTTGCCACATGTTTTGAGACCTCCAGAGGCAATACACTGTGTACGCCCGCTTTATTAGCATGGGTATTTAACGAGATGATGTTTGCGTTTATGTCACAGCACATCGCAGTTGTACAGGGACCATCTACAGTACCTGGTGCAGTACAGTGAGAAGGGCTACTCAGAAACGGTCCCTGAACTTCAGCCAGTTGCCATGGCGACAGAACAGCTTAGCGCGGCAAGAAAAAAGCTATGTATTCTGTTAAGGATAACTTATGGCATCAAGGCTGCACTTTGAAACATCTCTGGTTTTCTGGGTCTGGGCTTGCAGGCCACATTGCTGAGCTCTGGGATTTCCTCTCCCTGATTCCTCTTCTCCAGCTCACCTACAATGAATGAATATGGGCCAAAAAGTGGAAAGTCATGATGGTGAGAGAACTGCTTTCCCTTGTTTTTTTAGTTGATAGGGTAGGTGGGAGAGGATTCTGCATCTCTGAAGCCCTTCTGTGAGGACTTGGTGTCAAGAGTGGATGAATACCATCTGTTGGTCTACTTCCTACCCATCATTTCATACGTGCAGCGTCCAGGTGCTGTTAGCCCCTGGGTCCGCTACCTTTCTAGTGCGAGGACTTTTCCTCCAGCCACTCCAGGGGCACCAGTCACCCTCAGAGCCTTGAGCAGAGAGCAGGGAGGAATGTCCTTATTGTTCATGCTCCTCAGACTGGAGAGAGGCTTTTAGCCTGCACCCCACAGCAGGCTCTGGCATTGCCATGCCCTGTGGGGACCTGGTCCCAAACCCTCACAGTGGGTTTTGCAGCAAGGGCCTGGAGCAATAGGAGGAAGTCCTCAGGGAAAAGATAGGCAAAAACTGATACCACCCCAGAGGGGCCCGTTCTCGTTGTCCATGTTTCTCTGAGGAAGTTTTGCAAGGGAAGGGGGGCAGTACCCTGATGGCTGTAGCGTGGTGTTCATTAAAGGTTTCGTCGTCTTACAAGCAGGCAGGGGAGGGCCCAACTTGGCTGCGCAGTAACCAAGGAAACTTCATGCTAGAACCAGCTCAACGTGATGAATTGCTGCCTAATAACTGGCTGCTAAAGGGTCCAGGTAATTCAGCAGCTCCTCTTGGGGTGGGTGCAGCATGGGTAGCTTCTAGTCACTGCCCTTTCCTCCCTAAACATTCCTAGCATGAACGTTACCATCGTGGTGAAGTGGGAAACCCACCACCTGAAGCCCACATAGCCAGCACAACACCCCCACCCCCACTGATGGGGCTCTGAGAAGCCTCCACAGCACAGGAGCTGTGTGTGTCTCCACCATGCCATCAGGTGTGACTTCTCTGGCTCGCAATGCCATGTGAGCATCTTACACATGGGCCCCCTTCTTGGGTGATTTCTGCTGTTTTCAGGATCGTCTGTAGTCAGTCGCCAGGAGCGGATTCTCCAGGCAGCAGCAGTGGTTGGAGGGATGCAGCGGTCATTTGGTCCCACATCCTAATGGGCACATGAGGCCTTTTCCCTGGTGGCCCAGAGCTGTGAGCACTGGGATCTTGCCTTCAAGAACGCACTAAATGGTCTGCTGGCAGCGACAGAGATGGTGAGAGGGAGATGCTAAAATTTGATTCAAGGGAAGATGGAAGGTGTAAGAAGGGCCACTTTGGAAATGGGGAGAGGGACAAGTAGTTGACAGTTGGAGGGTGCCATCTTAAATGACATGAACTTCTTGGCTCTCTGCTGCTTTTTTTTATAGTTTGGAGGAAAAACT
>NW_009648440.1:702279-771464 GCF_000708025.1 Charadrius vociferus
TGATGAAGCATCACAGTAATGGACATGGTTGTGGAGGCCGTAGATTTTATAAAGGAAATGCTGAAAATTATCTAGTGGGCCTTTCACTTGCTGGTGAAAGTATGACTGAGCTTCTGAAGATGGGAGGAAGAAGACAGGGGTCTATGAAATCTCTTTAAAAACTAGGGAAAGCATAGGGAAACTTAAAAGAAAAACAAGATAAAATGGCAATTGCATATAAGCCCACGCATGCACTCATTCTCATGCTTTCCTTCTTACACCCACACACTCAAGCACATCTTTCTGTCCGAAATAGTAGGGAAAAGACATCATAGCCTTTATTGTCAAGAGTAATTTCTCTTCACGTGTCACTACCAACAAATTCTCAGAGCAGGTGGATATATTGCACAAAACTCATCTGCTTGCTTTTTTCCTTTTCTAAGCCTGAACAAAACAAAGAAAAAAGCCCCTCTGAACTGTTGAGTTGAAGAGCTACATGCTGACAGTTCTCGGATGGATGAAGGCTGAACACAACTATTTGTATGCCAGTAATGCGACATGAGGCAGCAGGATGATTGTGTGGGGAACCAGGGCTCCCTTTTCCTCACAGGAATGGCTTTTAGTCCAGGCCCCTTTTCATTTGGCGATGTCAGGGAACCTGGCTGCAGCTCCCCTGCACATTTTACTCTTGAAATGCGTTGCAAGCTGGGGGGTTTCCCACCCCCCATGGATCAGCCTGCAAGGAGCATCGTGTAAAAGAACCTGCCGGCTGCTCCTGCTTGGGGGTGGCACACCCCGCAAGACGAATGCTTCTTGGTTTTACGGGCTGCACAGCAATTTTACACAGCAGGATGCAGAGTGGTGGCTGCCAGCTGGGTTTAAACTTGTGCTGTCCCTCCACGCTGTTGGTGATAGCACCAACACTCTGCCCAGAAGGGCCGAACTTTGGATGTCTCTGGGGCGACAGGACCATCGTGTGCTCAGGTAAGGTCAGCGTAGTCTGTCTGGATTACATGAGCAAAAGCTTTGGCCCATGCTAAGTGTGCCTGGATTCACCTTTTCCAGGGATGATCTCTTGACGTACACTTGAAGATTCACACAGCAGACAACAGGTAATTTGGGTCTTTGTCCTATATTTAACTGATACTCTGAACTTCCCTGCTGGATATTGGCATGGGCCCTCTTGGCTTTGACTGTTGTTTGTTTGGCTCCGTGAGACTGTCCATCCCAACACTCTTGGGTGAAAGACTCCACCAGCTCATTTAAAAATGAAGTTTGTTCATCAGAGTCATGTCCCATGCAGGAAAAAAAATCCCTGGACTGTTGTGGATTCCGCTATTCTGTATATTCATTCCTGGCTAATGGTTGGGAACTTACAGTATGCAAGGGAAGATCATTACAGTTCCTGGCAAGGAATGGAATTTGTATTAGCAGATTTTATTTTGTTTTGTTTTATTTTATTTTATTTTATTTTGCAAAAGGCTAAATAATACCCAAGATTCCCTCAATCCCCTTCCAGTGTTTCCTCCTCGCTGCATGAAACTACTGAGTCTGTATTGAAAATATGTGATAAATTGTAGGATTTTTTTATGATGCTTGGAAGAAAATGTATTTGCACATCTTCTCTCTTTAAATGTGTCAACATAAATGACATCCTAGCAGGTCTTGCAGATTGCATGGCATAGGCATATAACTGCTATTTATTGCATGGGCTGTGCAATTTTTTACCTAGCTATTTCTGCTACATGCAGAATAGATGAAACAAATTTTCCTTGTACATTTATATAGTGCCTGTCAAGAGATGCGTGCAGTGGTCTCCACTAATGCTCATTTGCGCCAGGATTCCTTATCCAGGATTTAACCCCTCCCAGAGGAAAACTGCATCACATCTGTGATGCGTATTGCAAAACAGGTCAGATTCTGTGCAGCAGTCTGTCTAACGGGTTACATGTGGCATTTCCCTTCCCTTTGGCCTCCCTAGTCTCCTCCTCTGTAAAGGCAGTCTAAGGCAAGTCTGCCACAGAGTTACAGGAGAGAGACTCTGCAACTGGCATTAGAGAGACCAGCACTAACTCTTTAAGGTCTCTCAGTCTTTGGATTGTTTCAAAGAGATAGCAACATAAAAGAGAAAATATTAAAAAAAAAAAAAAAGAAGAAGAAAAATAAGTTAAGCAAGGCTCAACAAGGAAACTCAAGTGCTCTGTGTGTGGATATCAGAAGAAATTATATATGTAAGCACGTTGGAGTTAATTTGATTGAGAGTTTTGACACTAAGGAAAAAAAATAAATATTTGTCTGTTTCTTGTCTCCTTTTTGTCTATATTACCGCAGCTGTTTGCCCCATTGGCTTTGGGTATTCTCTACCAGTATGTCATTTACAAAACATATTATGCCCCAACCAGTCCCCTGGATGACAATATCACTTCCATGGCTTGTAACTGTCATCAGAGGGACAAGGCACGTGTCTAAAGGTATCCCTATATTTTGCTGAATCAGATTTTGAGTTTCCTTCTACAGTGCCATATTGCAATTCTCCTCTCCATCGCTGATCTAAATATCTCTGTTTTGTGATACATACAAATTATATCAGTGATACGAACACTGTGTGTGCGTGGGTCTGTATCTCATTTACTTGGGCAGATCTTTTACCACTCACGTTTATTTTTTTGAGTAAGAAAAATAAAGGTCTCTGTAGTTAGCCTCGGATGACAGTTTTGCAGCAGGAGAACACTGAACAAGAAAAATGAAGACTGCAGAAGTGGAAGGAGGAAATGAAAGTTGCTCTACCGACAGGGCTACATGAATTCAGCAATGGGTGGATTAGGCTGAGTGTTATCAGTGATGATGAAACACAGCAGACTGTGGTAATGAAATATTTATGAATGGGGAAATGATACTGCATTCTGCAGTGCAGCACAGGGGAAAGTGAAATTTCAAGAATACTGTAATAGCAAAGCCCTCCATTAATTATCGAAAGCAAGCGGTAATGCTAGTTACTATGACAACAGGGTCCCCTATGTATTTTGCACCATTTGGGGAGGGCAAGGGGGGGCTGCTTCTATTTACTGGAGTGTATTGTGTTTCTTTTTCTGTTGTTGTTGTTAATTATGACTGTTCCAGCCTGTAACTATGTGGTTAATTTCAAAGATAAAATTATAAAGTGATTATTGGCTAAAATATAGGGAAAGCAGTTAATAAGTAGTACTGGTCTTTTTATTCTGGAAAGAGCTAAAGATGCCCCTTCCCATATTAAGGGACAGACTATTATTGTTATTAAGAAAATTATATAATAATATTGAATGATATTGTAATAATAAAAAGTGAAATGCTACTAGAAGTATTATTAATAATAATAATTTTGACTGTGTTAGGCTTTCACCCACAAAGCAATGATTAATTAAAATGTCAATATTGGCATAATAAATCCACCACTACATTTTCAGGTGGGGCAAGGGAAAGTACAACCTCTGCCCGCTTATTTTTAATTACTACTTATTTGGTTTCTTAAACCCATGACCCTCTTTGAGATTTCCACTTCTATTTGAGATTTCCTCAGCAGAGCCGAGGGTTTTTCCTGCTTGCACCTCTATGTGGTGCAATGCTTGTGAGGAAAACAAAGAACACAAGGTATGGAGGTATAGACCACAACGAAGAAGGAGGACATCAGCTGCAACATGTCTCAGGTCTGGGACAACGTGTCCCATTAAAGCAGCTGTGCCAACTCTCTGTGTTTGTGGACAAAAGGTCTATAAATAGTTACTAAATGGCATAGGAAGAGATGTACCCTCCAACCCCTCTAGTCCAATGACTGTAGATCTGGGCATGGATGGTGATAACGGGCTACACATGGTGGCCAGGCTGACCAGCTCTCACTAGATAGCATTTTCTACTGCCACTGTAAGAGGCAGAGTACCTCTGCACAGACCATTGCTCCAAGCCAGTCAGACATTTCTTATATTTTTATCTTCTTTTTTTTAGGCTTCATAGTGATTTCATCCATCGTTATCAAAGGGCTGTACAGATGTTCTTACTCCTTTCCAGGTGGGCAAAGTGTGCTACAGGTCCGTTAAATGACTTCTGTAAGGTGATACAGGAAACTAGTAACAGAGAGAAGAACACAAGTCAAATCTCCTATTTCCAGGTTCAGGACCTTCTTCCATGGCTTGCAACGAACTACTGGTGCCCAGCTCTTCTAGGAGGGCAGGCATTGCAAAGGTAAGAAGGGAAAACCGTTGGGAACGTGCAGTGTGAGTGCTGCCTTGCAAGTAGCTAGATGCAATCATTTCTGTTAAACGTTTCCTAACCTTACATGACAAAACAAGCCAGAAGCGGGCATCTTAGCCCCGTGCATCTGATTGTGTGCAAACCTGACTGGGTGAAGAGCAAGTCAAACATGGTGGCAGCAACAGGATTTCTGTATCACCACTTAATAGGAGATGCCATGAAGGACGTAGTTTCTTGTGGGGGGGTGTATGTCCATGCATATACATGCATATACAAACATGTTTTATATGCATAGAATACAATGGACTGCACACTATGATGGACACTGGCTTAGAGAGGAAGGGTTTTGCCTGATTTTGTTCATGATGAGCTTACTGAATGGATATGGAGGAGAAATCCGCCTATTAATTTTTTATTACTGCAACCCTCCCCGTCTTCCCCTCCTTGCAGTTCAGAGCCCTCAGCTCCTCTTTGCTCGAATGCCTTATTGCCATCTTGACATGGGCCAAGACTGGAGCTAGGAGTCCTCCATGCCCTTTAGTAGCCTGTACTTCTTTTTTTTCTAAAAAAATAATAAAAAAAAACCAAACAACAAAACCCACAAACCAAAACACAGTACTGTGAGAATGATGTGAACTCTGTGAGCAATAAACAATGGAGTAACGTAATCCAGCCTCCCACCGCCTGATGAATGGCTGTGGGAAGCCGGCGGGGAAGGCAAGGGCTCCATTTTCACTGTGATGAGAGCTGCCCCAAAGGACCGATACGGATGTGAGCTTTCCTCTCCTTGGCTCCAAGGCTAGAGGCATCCAATAAATAGCTCAGCCTACAACTCACTTACAAACAACGGGGGAAGGACAAACCAGGTAGGTGTGGGAAAGAAGAGCAGGTCATATTGGTTTAACAGTTTCGGAAACTTGACAGAGAAGAAGAGGTTCTGGTAACTGTTTGTTTAGTGCGGACAAGGCAAGAAGTAGCCATGGGCAGGGGAAATGGAATAATATTCCTTAAACACTGTGTGTGAAGGTCTGCCAGAGACAGGTCAAGATATATTAATCCTACTCCGGCACGCAGGGATGGCTGGACATCCCCTGTAGCTCTCCCCCGTGTTGGGAGCTCTCCAATGGTATGCATCTTTTTGAGAGACAATATCTGTCGGTAAAGGGGCATGGTTGGGCTTCAGAGAAACCTAGCTCCAGCATTCAGAGCCATGTCATCTGGGACAGAGGATGGTGAGGGCCTTGCGTGCTGCAGAAAAGTCATTAGTCCCAGGGCTAATTTTAGTGTAAAGGAAATCACAGCCCAAATAATTCCCCTTGCTACCTCGATGGCACTGCCTACACCTCTGTGTATGGGGTGATGTCTGCAGGCCCATTACTGGAAAGGGGCTGATCTGGGGGTGCCCCCTTTGCCTCCTCTCAATGCTTTTTGTTTGGCAGTCTCCTCGGGGTAAATCTTGCGAGTGTGCACATGCATGTGTGTGTGTGTGCTCGCGCACGTGTGTACACTTTAGTTCATTAATTGCCACGTACTTAGGGCCACCAGGGTGATCGCAGGAGTAATCTGACAGCCACGTAAACTTTGTCTTCTCTGGGATGGAAGGCATTGTTGTTAGCCAATTTGTACATCTTTGTGTGGAAAGGACAAACGGTGTCTCTAAGATGCATCAGCCAGCTGAGGTAAGCCTTGCCTGGCCCTCTGGGTTTGCTTTATCCAGCCGCTGCCAGCTACAGTATAAATTGCCCCATCTACACAAGGATTAACCCATGAGTCAACCCGTGTCAAAAGTCATCCTTGTTGTCTCGAGGAGGATGGAGCTGAAAGCTTCCATGCTACAAAGATTTGCACCAAACCCTGAGGTCAGTCTAAAATAAATGTCAAATATCTATATCACAAACATTTAGAAAGAGCACAGAGCGGTGTTTACAGACATTTTAACCTGTTGGAACGGGAGCCCGGTGACCAAGTGTGAGAAGGCAACCTCTGAATGGCACTAGGAAAAGCAGTGTGTATGAGCCTCAGCAAGTGAAGGGCTGCATCTGCGCCTGCCCAGTGTATAGGAGGAGGGAGGGAAATCAGAAGGGGAGTTAGTTTCTGGTTGCTTCTGCTTCTGACAGCCCCTAAGGTGCTAGGGAAAAAAAATAAAAATCCTTGCATTAGACGTGTTTGCATCATTCCATAAATAATGAATAACAACAGTCAGACTGAGCAAGGGCTTCCCTCAGAGGCGTGAAAGCCATAAGGGAGGAAATCTATAGCGGGAGGCCACACGTCGTGTTAGTGGCATTTCCCCCCAAACTCCATGTCCTTGTTGCAATTCAGCACGTGCAGCTGCCCAGCGCTGCCCGAGCCCACGGTAGGAGCCCTGGTTGTACTAAATCAGCCAGCAGAGAAGTAAACTTCATTAACTAAGGGATTTTATGTTCGTGCTTTGGCTGTTTATTCTTTCTAGTGCTATTCTGCTCAGTCGCTGCAGGGACTGCTAAGAGACACAGGGGAACAGGGAGCACTTAGTCAAGGGCAGAAATATTTGGATGCAGTCAGCAATAAAAGGAATCCCTGAAAATTATAGACATTTTCCAGAGTAGCTATTTTCTCTGCCTGCAATGTTTCATGTGCTCCATGCTGAATTACCCTGAAGTGCAATTAAAATACTTTAATGTTTGAAATCTGGAAATCCTCAGTCCCACAGTCTTAATATCGTTCCTGGCTGTGAAAGAGGAGGGGAGAAGGGAGGGATTTATTCTCACGAGGCTGCAGGGGGATTTACACCAGCAATTTTCATCCATTTCACTGCAAATCCTTCCTGATCAATATGCAGGCGGTGCCAATGTGCTGGAGGAGGGCAGGGGGGCTGGTGATGCCAGCACCTCCCCTGCTTCCAAAAGAGCAGTGCAGCTGTGACGCCCTCCCTCCCTCCACAGCCCCAAGCCAAACAGCCACTCCGTGCCCTGCTTTTGGCAAACCTGGAATAATTTTATATCGACTCCTGTGGGAGGAGGTATAAAGCTAAATCTGCAGTTCTGCCTCTGAAAGTTTACTTTTTTCCTTCTTCCAGAAGCAAGTAAGCCCCAACCCTTGAATGCAGAGTGAGGATGGAGCCAAGACAGGGGGTTTGGTTTGGCTCTACAGGTGACAACCAGAGATGAGCTATCAGAGGATGCTGTACCCCTCTGCTGAAAAATACTGGAAAGCTGTAATACATAAGGTCGCTGTGACCATCAGGGAAGGAAAGAAAGCCAGTTTTTAATCGCCTTGGCTCATTCTTGGCCCTCTTGCTCTTTTGCTGCTCCCCTTGTCTTTTTGCAGTCGCCAGTCAGAGTGCGCGCATGCGTGTCTGGATGCGTGCTACAGAGAAAGAAGCGATCAGTAAGCCAGGAGGACTCTACATTGCTAAGCAAACATTTAGATGAGAGATATCAGACTTTTCTCAAAGAGCGTGAGCTTAATTTAAGACTCGGCAACCGGGCTGAGGCAATCCTCGTGTGCTGGCAGAAGGCTGCCCGGGTGAGTGATGGGAGCCCCCGGTACCCGGAGCGTAGCCTGCTAAGTGAGAGAGGCTACAAGTCATCATCTGGGTACTTAGGAGCAGTGTCCTTTATGATCCTCTGATTCATGGGCAAGGAGCATCACATAACTCAGGGACACTTACAAAGCCCTGTGGTACCATCCTTCAAATTTTCACCACAGCAACTTCGGGATTGACTCCAGGCAACACTAGGCCTGGCTGAACAGGGGCTCGGCTCAGCTCTTTGTGGTTGTAATTAGTTAACGCACTTACTGCTATAATACAAAAAGAAGCTGCGGATGAGTTTTCCTGCCTAGGAAAAGTCATGGTGACAGAAGCATGATTAACACTGAGCAACAAAAAAGAGAGAGAAGTAAAAGCAGATCCCTGTTGTTGGTGGCGTTGCCCCTAAAGCTGGTCACAGCTCTCTACTGCTGCTGCCGGTTGTTCCTCTGGCTAGGGGTCTGCCAAAAGAGCAAAAGCCTCGCCTGCCTGGCACTCTCGACACTCAGACGCGAAAGGGAGAATGAGTGAGGATGGCCTATTCAATGTCCTGTGGCTAGAGGAGTATCAGATGGGACACCCCTAATTACTGGCAAATCAACTGGAAAAGCCTAGACCTTCGGGCTATTACCTTGCAGACGTGGGTGTACCAGCGATGGTGGCTGGGGGCTGTAGCCCCCCATAACAGCAGCTGCTTGTAGCCCGCTGGACCATACCGGTCCCAGCTATGCTAATAGACCAGCTATGGTCTATTAGCAAACTGTGTGAGCACTCTTAACACACTAGCACAAAGACAGGTAAGATGTGTCTGATGGTGATTTAAATAACCTGGAAGACTTGGTACGAAAGTGGGCAAGAAATGATCTCATGATTCACCAACAGCTGAGCTGCAGGGACAGTGAGCTGCAGCACAAGTAGGGTTAAAAAATGGTCAGGACCTTAATGCTTTGCTATACCATTAGCTCTGCACACCTTTGTTTGTGGGCATCTTGCCGATTGAGAAAGTTTTGAAATTTCAATCCTTTCTCCCTTTTCTATGCCCTAGTAAAAGTTCCTCCTGCTTAATGGCGTATCAATAAGAAAAAGATTGGACAGATGAACTGTATTTGAGGGGTGGCAGATTTTGGTGTTGGTAGTACATTATCACCTCATTCCACTGTTAAAACAGTCTTTTCCCAGAGTATGTGCTGAGATGTTAAGCATTTTCTGTAAAGACCTATTTATTAAGCAGAGAGAGCCTCAAGATAGGAGGAATAGAAGGTAGTGTCTGGATTTTCTGGGAAGAAAAATAAAAATCTTTGCAGGTTAAAATTAGCTTTCAGATTGCAGGGGTGAAACCACCTGAGGTTAAAGCCTTGCTGCTTTTTAATAGGCAAATGAGATATTTCATGAGGAATTGCCTTTACGTGACTACTGAAATGAGTGTTGTCTTCCAGCAGCACCTTCTGTGGCGTGAGATGTCTCTCTCCGTGGGAGGAACAAAGCGGGGAGCCAGGTGAGACTGCTGGGGAGACAATGGATTCCCTCTGCACCACAGGATGCTTCACGGTGAAGTGGGTATTGCCATTTATTGTAAGTGCCCTGTCATTAACTGTTCATTGTAATGTATTAAACAGAGGGATCTCACAGGGCTCTCATGCACTTCCTCAGAAGTGTGCCCTGGCTTCCCTGAAGCATTGTTTGAGCTGAGCATGACAGCACTTGTCAATGGAGCACTTGTGGTGACATGTTTGAGAGTCCTAATGCACTTTTTAATTCTTCTCCATCAGTCTCCTGCACTTTCTTTCAAATTCAGATGTGGATTTTTCCACCATGTCCATCCCAGAGGATGAAGGCTGTGTTTCCTACAGTCTTTGTTCTGCTCTTTGCCTTCGATGTGAGCTGGTCCCTGACTGTCTATGCACCAGCCCTTTACCAGAGTGTATCCTAGCTCATTTTCCTCTCCTTTTTCCTTCCCAGAGGATGTGTCCTGGCTCCAGACACTGAGGATTGTACATCACAGCAAGGACAAATGACAGGGATGATCAGAGATATGAAACAGCTGCCTCAACAGGAACAAATAAATAGATTAGGGGTCTTCAGCCTCTGAGACCAAAAGGAGGTGGGGTGGAGGCTTGCTGGAGCCTGAATGTTGTGGAGGGGAGAATTGCAACCATTTCAGACAGTTCCTCACTCCTTCCTTCATACTACAGGCCTTACACGTAAGCTAGCACATGGCAGCCTCAAAGCCCACAAAAGGAAGTAGTTCTTCACACCACACAGAGTCAGCCTGTGGGAACTCATGGCACAGGAGGGTGCAGGTGCTGGAAGTTTCTGTGTGCACAAGAGATCATGAAGTATGTTCATGGAAGAGAAATCCATTGAGAGTTATTACATTCAAAGGCTTTGCCTCAGGATCATGAAGTCCCTGAGCTGCAAGTGATTGAAGGCTTAGAAAGTATTTGAGGTAGTATCGCCTCTAAATGCTGAGATAGTATTTAGAACAAGAGGTAACAGGCACAAACTCGAACATAGGAAGTTCCATCTAAACATGAGGAGGGACTTCTTTACTTTGAGGGTGGCAGAGCACTGGCACAGGCTGCCCAGAGAGGTGGTGGAGTCTCCCACTCTGGAGACTTCAAAACCCGCCTGGACGCTGTCCTGTGCAATCTGCTGTAGGTGACCCTGCTTGGGCAGGGGGGTTGGACTAGATGATCTCCAGAGGTCCCTTCCAACCCTGACCATTCGGTGATTCTGTGATCACTCTATACTTGACTCATTTTTATGCTTCTTCCCAAGCATTTGCTTTCAGTCACTGGGGGGGACTTGGGTAGATGGATGTCTAATATAACATGGTGTGGCTTCTCTTGTGTTCACCTTGTCATTACCACAGTGCAGTCCCCTTCAGTGTGAAAAGACCGAGGCTGAACTACCTTACTACCTCAGTAGGAACTAGGCTAGTGAATGCATCATCACAGCAGGGTAAAGCTGCTGCCACTAGGTACAAATTTGGTCCTCTTCCAAGGTTTGCCCTGTTCCATTTGGACTTATTGTCTGTATTTTACTGATAGAAATTATTCCCAGCGCCCACTAAATATTGGATGCTTTATGTGCCTGAGGTGGGATTATTTCTGGAGTGTGGGAGGCCTTCCCTTTCCACTGGCCATTCTACTTAGCGGGCACCACTGGCCGCAGATGGAGGACCACTGAGCAATGTCTATTATAATACTAGTATCATTGTTCGTTATATGTACTTATTGTGATGACTACATCATCATTATTATTATTATATAGTTGCTATTAAGCTTTATATGTTCTTGTTTATATGTTTATATAATGTTTATATCGTAAGTTCTTGTTTAACCCATGGTTTGCTGTGATGCTTGGTGACTTCCGGGTGCTGAGGTTGACCTACATCTATTGACAAAGTTACAGCCCAGTTCGATACCTCAAAACCTTGTAAGACATACTACCTTCCCAGGCTGGAAGGGAAGGAATGAATACAGGGTATCAGTGATATTGGGGTGTGTTACCAGGGCCTTCCCAACCTCCCAGGGTGCCTTGGTCCTTCTGGGATCTCGATGACCCCCGAAGGACTTGAAATGCCATAGGTGCAAGGGAGACAGCTAATGAGGGAACCTCTCTGTGGCGCCAGCTCCATTGTCATGAACACTATGTCTAAAAGAGCTGATTTATTTTCTGTGCTGCCTGTGATGCATGAAGCAGGGGGCTGAAAATCTATTTTAATGCCAGTGAGTGGTGTCAGGTGAATATGAGCTGACATAGGAATCCAGACAATTAGAGCAGCTTCCCTTGACCCAATATTAACAGAGGGTTTTCTGCAAGCTGTGATAGATGTAGATCCTCTAACATTGATTTTTTTGGTACCTGTCCACGAATATTATGATAAAGTGTTGTTTTTGTGAGGGTGTTTTTTTTAAAGAGAGTAGAGTTGCTGCAGCTTTGTGAAATATTGGTGATGTAGTTATCTATGAGCTATCTAAGCACCATGACACACAGAGCATTAGAATTCATCATGCTTGTTATTGTCCTTTTACAAATGACTATGCCAACCAGTCAAAGCTTGGGACTAAAAATGCAGCTGCACAGAGGTAGTTGCACACCATCTTCTGTGTAAAGGGTCTGATTTCGTCATAAAAGAGGTACTTCCAGGGACCACGGAAATTAAGTTTTTCATGAAGTAGATAGGGGATGTAGACTAAACATTCAAGCCAGGAGAGGACTGCAAACACAAATGCCACAGGAGGTTAGGAGGAAATATTTGTCAGTGAAAGGTAACAAATGTGTGTCCAGAAACACAGAGAACTAGGGAAAGCAGAAATGCATTTTGGGTTGAGCGGCAGCGCGGCTGCCAACGCGGAGGCAGTGCGGGCGAGGTGCCGCGTATGGTTCCGCCAGCCATGGGTGTGATCCCGCCGACTGCTCCCTCTCTGGGCCCCAACGGCTGCCTGGCTGGGCAACCGCTCCGCTCTTAATATATACAAAACCGTATCAAGCTCCCGAGATGACAATCCCAACACCGGCTGGCACTGGGGCAGTCCCAGGCTGGACTCAGTGACGGATGGGAGCTGGATTCTGGATCTGCATTCAGGATCAGGATCACAGGCAGACGAACAGAGTCCTCCTCAGACGTCGGCCATTGCAGGAAGAGAGAGAGCTGACCTTTCGATCCCTCAGCCTTTATACTGAGCATGAGGCAGATGGGGTGGAATACCCTCGTTGGTCAGTTTTGGGTCACCTGTCCTGTTCGCTCCTCCTTGCAGGTGGGACCCCACTATGCTTTTCCGCTTCCGACCCTCCAACGGGGCAAATAACAAAGTTGGTTGGCCTTGGTTGTTATAGCAATAAGTATAAGCAAGGTCCTCTCTGCATACCATGGCTGGGCATCAGCTATAAACATAGGTCTTATCACCCTGAGAGAGTGAACATTGTCTGCACAATATGCTGTTAATTTCAGTTGTTAGAGAGGCCCAGCTAAGAAGCGAAGTTACTGACCAAAATTGGTTCTGTTTTACCTCAAACCAGGACAAGAACACTCCCTGATAGCTTCATGACACCACTTCTAAGCTTGGCTGAGCTTTAGGACTCATGGATTCTTTGCAAATAGGTTCACCTGCACCTGAAGTCGTCTGTTTTCCTCTGAGAGCAACACCTTTTCAAAAGACTCAGGTGGCTGACTTACTTACAAAATACTTTTTCCATTACTTCAGCCCTGATTATCAGTTCTGTTCCCTGGTGTAATATGATCCTGGATGTACCCTTTTCTCCTCTCATCCATCTGTTGTGTCTGTCCAGGAATTCTTTCAAGTTTCTGCTTCATTTTTCCTCTCTCACACCTGGATGACTTAATCATTGAAACATCCAGCCATAAATACCTGGCAGCTGTAGAATTGCCAGGGACACCTTGTGCAGCCAACAAATCCCCTGGAGACAGCAGGGTGAGGGGCAAAACCCCTTCAGGTACCTCAGGAACTGAAAATGTTGTGCTTGTGGCAGCCAAGACTGAACTAGCTCGTCTGAGAGGCAAGTCTTATTAATTGAGGCTTGGTTAATTGGCTGGCTCCGAAGGATGCCAGTGAAGGAGTCTCTGGACTGCACAAAACTGCATAAATGAGAGGGTAAAGGTGCTCAAATTTGCTGCATTAAAGTATACAGGGGGAAAGACTCTGGTTCAGGTCTTCCACCTCTGTAATCAGAATTCGATCATCCCTGTTCAAGGGGTTAACCTGGTGTAAAGCTAGCCACAGTGCAGCTAACATGCCTACTTTCACCATGGGGAAGTTTATCTTTTATATCCATGAGGGAGTTAAAACAAGGGGAAGAATGTACCCTTTAAGTGGAGAGGATATTATAGCTGGTGGGGGATTGCTGGAAAGTTTCGTTGAGTCCTTATCCCAGCACCACTGGCCTGAGGAAGAAGAAATTTTATTGGAGAAAAAAATCTGAGTCTCACAGGAGTGAAGTGGGATAACACCTAAACCCATCAGTTGGATTACTTTTTTTTTTTTTTTAAACTGCAGATAAACCAGAGCTCATTTTAAGGCACAGACTTTAGAAAATTTGAAAAATTGATACCCAAGCCACAGAAATGAGGGGAAAAGATCTTGCCACTATACTTGTACCAAGTGTCTGGTAGGAAAAGAAGAGGGATACCTCTTGTCTGCAGCTATGGGAGGACGGCATTCGTGGGGTGGTGTGTGCTGCCAGGGAGAAGTCCTACCCAAGCCTGCTCTTACCTCCCTAGGGCAGTTCTAGTGAGTTCTCCTGCCTGAGGAGATGCAAAACCAGGACCAGAACGTCAGCGTTTTCAAGTGATTTTCTTTTGGCAAGCTTTGCATGGCTGATGGCCAGACACCCATTCCACAAAGGTGCCCAGAGAGAGGGACAAGAAATAATGCTGTTGGTAATGAAAGCCCCATTTCTTCTGCCCTCCACCAGTGGTCAAGCAACTACGTGCACCAGCTTGCAGCTGAACTGGGACCTACAGATTGGAGAGGGAGATGTGCAGGACTTACAGAGGTAAGCAGCAATGGAGGTCTTGTGTCATGATCTGCATTGCAGCCGAAGCATCAGAGCCTCTGGCATGTGTCTTGCCCCAGATAAATTGTCAAAAAGTGTACCAGGTCATATACATATGTCTCAGCAACATTCTGTTTAGCACAGGTTGCTCTAGGCTTTCAATACAATTGGTGGAATTATTACTAATTATCTTACCCCAATTGTCCTGCTCTGCCCTGCTTAAATTAATTTTTTCAATCACTCCTGCTCTGTCAGATCTCTTTCTTATTAGAAGTCCTTCAGTGTTTCACTTAAGATGTTATAATGCTTTTCAAGGTAATTTTCTGCCTTTGGTACAGCAGTGAGAACCCCTTTCCCTCCTTATTCCTTGATCTTGTCTTGCTGATACTTTCTCATTTCATTATACAGTCAGTGGGGAATACTAATCAGGGCCTGGTGGGGTCTTTTTCATTTGTCTTGCAGGCGGTGAAATGCACTGTCTTTAAGTCATAAAAAGTACGTCCGTAAGCAGCAGAAGCAATGACATGTAGTTTCCTAAGGACTTGTCTAGAGATTGAACTCTGCTGTCTAGTAAGCGCTGCATTGGCACTGCTGTTTTCCCCTCAGTGAGGTAATTAATAATGTTTGTTTTCACTACTCAGTGACTTTTATTTGTCATATATAGGAACTTCAGATTTTTAAAATCTTTCCCAGTCTGTCAATTGTGGTTGAAACTGGGCAATGGTTTCAAAAGTGATTGTGGGAGGGACTGGTTGTGACAGAAACACAGATGTATGATCAGAAAGGTTGGTAGTGGACCTAGTTTCCTTAGGAAATAAGTCTAAATATATGCAGTAAGAGCATGCCTTTTGGCTTGCTCAAACAGGGTAGGTGGTAGGATACACAAAGACTTAATTATTACTGTGCTGGATAACAATATATACTCTTGTCTCATCCTAGCTCGAGAAATAAGCCTTCAGCTTCCAGTGGTGTTAAAGCTACTGAAGAATAGTGAAGTGGAAGAGATCTTGGTTTCCTCCATCCCAGCTTAGCCTGCCAACAAAAAAAAAAAATAAATAAATGTGCAGCCACAGGTTTTTCAGGGTCCTTGTGAACTATACCAAACATCATTATCAAAATAGCTTTGATGACTGAAGTCACTGTGCCCAAGCAGCTCTCTGGCACGTTGCTAGGAAGTGTTTCAATCCCAAGAGTATTTCAGCGAAAAGTTTGGGCCAGTTGCATTGCAGATGTTCTGGGCGAGATTTTGTATTTCCGAGGTATTGCTTTCACAGAGCAGAATTGCAAAGCAAACTCTTAGAGCTGAGGAAATTAGTCCCTGGTGATGGACATAATCACATTGCTGGCAGTGTGATCTGCCAGGAGTTCAGCAAACAACATCAGAGCCAGCCCCAGCAACTGTACTTTATTTCTTGGTGGTTACAGTTTGTAAGAAGAAATGCACGTTGGATCCTGTCACCTTTGTAAGCACCACAGATTTAGGTGAGCTAGGAGTTATGATAATTTTGTGGGTTTTTTAATGCTCACTGCATTTGTCCACATTAGGAACAAAACCTATTGCCATGCAGGGTTAAAAGAAAGGTGCATATATTCTGGTATCCCATTCCTGGAAATAGTGGACAAACAGAGAAAACACAGGGATGTAACCCCAGGCTCCAACAAATTGCAGATCAGATGTTTCCTCAGTCACATGTATTGTCTTTGTATTTAACAGTCCTCAACAGATTTTTTTTTCCGAGTAGCCACTCAGTCCTTTTTGAACCATGTGAAAATTAGCATCCACAGCATCCCACATCAAGGAATTCCTCAGCCTCGTTAGGCATTGGGTGAAAACCGTTCCCTCATGTTTGTTTTGAACCCGCCAGCTTTGCTTAATGTTCTCTGCTTCATATCCTGGGAGGGACAATGACTAATCAACCCCTACCCCTTACAAAGGCATCTGTTTCTTCTGTTGCTCGTTTTCCAGGTTTTTCTGTTTTCCCACCGATCTCCTTACACTAAGCATTGCTGATTTTAGAATTGAAGGCATCACAGAATAACTTGACTTTTGTCATGGGTTTCCAACCGGGAGAGAAAGATCCTCCAAATCCAAAAGTGTGCCCAGCAATGATGCCTCAACAGCATTTCCACATATCTTCTCAGCAAAAGGAGCTCTGGCAAACGGGAGCTGCTAAGCATTTGGAGGAAGACAACACTTGTTAAAACATTGCTGTGGCACTTTGCAGAGGTGGTTCTAAATGCATCACTCTGCCTCATGCAATGTTTGTGTGATTTCCAGGGATGTAAGGGAAAGCAATTTGTATTGAGAGTCTTCAATCAACAATAAAAAGCTATTATACAGCTGGAATACTTGGCCAGTGTTCTTGGTGCAGATGACAAGTTATGAACAGCTGTGTTGCAATATGAGAAATATAATCAGCCTGTCTGGTGAAGATGGTTGAGGGGCAGTCGTTTGCAGAAAGTAGGGCAGCCTCGCGTTTGCACAGGAGGCTGCTTGCTGCTTTGCATACGTCGTGATGCCAAGGAAAACTCTCTGCTTCGCAGGAGTGCTGAGCCTGGGAACAGCATCGCTAGACCCTCTAAAAGGGCACCCGACTCAGGATGGTGTGACTTTGATTTAGTGAATCCCTAATTGTGCAGAAGAGCAGATTTGTTTTTACACAGAAGCTTTTAAGCTGTGATGCTGTTTTCAATTGCTTGTCTGCTGCACAGAAGAAAAAAATAGGGAAGACCAGCAAGTGGGTGTAACAGCTGGGTACCTGGACTTTGGAAGTATTGGAACAAGCTGCCTGCTGTTTCATTTTCAGCCTGTTGCTGCACAGATTGAATCTGAAGTTAGCATTTAAACAGTGAAATCCCTAGCTGGTGTCAAGTCTGACAGTCTGCTGCATACTGTCTTGCTCTGATACATCTGAACTCCCCTCTCCTCACTACCAGTTTCAGAGGCAGAAGAACAGCCCTTGGGATGCCTCTTCTTTGTAATCCAGGGTGTAGCCCGATGGCAGGAACGCTACTTACCCTCTGTGTTTATCGGGGTGCGGGCGCTGGAGCGACGTTAGTAGGCAGTGGAGCAGAGCCCCTGCTCGGAAGTTCCCCGTGTGACTGCAGCACAGACTGGCAGGAGCTGAAGGATAGTTGGAAGCTATTTCTGTTACATCTCCTCAGAATGAGATATACTTTTAACAGCCTTTCAGCAGTCAGAGCTCACATCCAAGAACTGTAGCGGGGATGTAGGATGGACAGCAATTTTCCCCGCTAGCATCTTTCGATCTCAGTCTGGAGAGGTCTGGCTTGTGATCCCCATGCTCAGTTCCAGTTGTGCCAGCTGGGCATTCAATGTAGGGTGGATATGTATCTAGGGAGGCAGATTTTGTGACTAAATGCCAGGTGTATCTTTCTCAGGGAACAGTCATCAGAGGTGGAATATTTGTAGTTGCTCCCTGGCTCTGGGGTGTGAACATGTCACCTAGATGTAAAAGGGGGGATGTTACCCATCCTGTAAACCTCTGGTCCCCAGTCTTAGACAGATTGCTATTTTTTCCATTTGTTTTGGTCAAACTACCGTGTAAATGAAGCTATATCTTGTTGGTCATACAAATAAGAAGAAAAGATTGGAAATTCCTTGGGGCAGAGGCTGTCTTTATTGGTGCCTATTATAGCTCGCATACATCCCTGAGAGGCAATGCCTCATAATTAATTGCTAAATAATTAATAATAATATGAAGCAGATACTACTCAGGAAGTAATTAACCTCCTTATGCTTACAGGGAAGTCCTATGGAATGAGGAGTAATTAAAGTCTCTTTACACGACACAGAAAAACTCCCACTGACTTTGGTCAGGACAGGTTTAGGTATTGAGTCCAGTAGGATTTCCTCAGCCATGAAATAAAAATAACTTTGTTCCTGTAGGCAAAATTTCCAAATCTGATCTTTTTGGTTAGTCTCTAAAAGTGTGCAGTCTGGATGGCTAATTTTAATTTAATTTAATTTAGGATAATATGAAGCAGTTAGTTAGTTGTAAGGTATGCTGGAATTTTCCTTGGAAAGCAAGCAGGTGGATAATTCATGTTGGAATAGGGAGTCCCCCCAGTTTCATTCAGGCAGTATCATACAATTGACAAAAGTAAGGCCTGGATGGCAAAATTAGCTTGCAAGAAGTATCTTTAGGTAATGTGATCCACATTCTATCCATAAAGGCACAGAGAGAGAGTTTAGCATCTTTTTTGTTTATGCTTGAATGGGACTTTTGCAGTCATTTCGATGTTCCTTCAGATGAATTCACACAGTCAAGCAGAGGAGATGTGAATTTTCTGGGACTTTGGAGCTGTCATGGCTGAGAGAACTGAAAACATCAGCTAAGAATATCAGGTCACACAACCACTCGATGTTACTTAATCGAGGTAAGCCTTGCAACTCTTGATTCATAATTTTATCGGTGTCTTCTTGCAAATCAAAACAAAAAGAAAGATACAACCTCCTCAAACTCTTGCAAGATATTTTTAAGTCAGGGTGAGATAGAACTCTGAATTTCATTGTCCCCAACAGTGTTCTTAATGTGCCCCCTTCGAAGCTGTGTGTCTCAAGAGTTTCTTGATGCACTGATAATGAACACTGTCTCATTTTCAGGATTCACCAATGTCCTTTATAAGTCCTTCAATTTTTCTTTATCTTTATCTTCATATTATACAGGCTATTCCTTCTCTCCTGACACCAGGTAAAGGTGATTGCATTATGCTGCTTTTGTCAAATGCATGACAGAGAGTATGAGAAAATGTCAGTCATTTTGGTTGTCTTTGGGGCTCTGAGGAACTTCTGGCTCTCAAGAAACTTCCTATTTTGTCACCTGAGGTGTACATAGCAAACTTAGAGGTTAATACTCTCTAATAGTGCAATGGAAAATAAAATTGCCTAATATTCTGAAGCCACTTTTGATGGGATCTTCTCCATGGCATGACTTTACCGCTTCAGATAATCCATCTGACCTGTATTCCTGTCTTGGTCCTTGGCCCCACATAAATCGTACCAGCCATCCTTGAGAAGAGGGATGGCCCAGCGCTATGCTCTATCACTGGTGCAAGTCTGGGGAACCCCACTTGGTCCCTGCACTCCCTATCACCCTTCACCAGTGCAGCTCAACCAGCAGCTCCAGGCTTAGCCCTGCTGGAGCTCCTGGTCCCAGCCCAGTGCGTTCAGCCCCCAACCCATCAGAGGAAATCTCAGCCACATTGTTCTTTCACGTCTGGGAGGCCAAGAGGTCTCCTCAACCCTGGCTCTTCTGCTGCCACAGGCCAGCTGTTCCTTCTTCTTTTGAAGACCAGGTGCATGGAATTTCAAGGGCTGTGGAGGAATAGCAGAGAGCAATTTGTGGTGAAGCACATGGGCAGGCACACTGCATGTTGAAATCTAACCCAAGCCCTAGTGATCACTAGATCACCCTGCAATGAGCTTTGGGGAGAAGTTCCCCAAAGGTATTTTTGCCTGCTGCTCACGCCTAATCTGTTTTCTGGAACCTCTGTGGCAAAAAGTGTGCACCACTTCTCTGAATTTTTGAAGATGAGTGATTTTAAATGCCTGTGAAGGTGCAGCTTGTTGACATGGGGCCGATATGGTCACTGGCAACTTCCCCATCTTTAAGTCACCACTCAAAATTAATCTCCCTTTGACCTCTCTCTCTGAGACTTTGCTGTGAGAGGCTGCATTTTCATGGCACACTGTCACACAGGTCAATGAGAGGGCTGGAAGCCACCAGCCCTGGGAGATGCTGCAGTGAAACTTGCTTCTTCCCACCAGCCTGGCTCTTCCACCCTGTTCAGTGACAGCTCAGTGTGGTAACTGAGTAAAGTAAATTCATACTATTTATTTTAACACTTGGTGCTGCTCTAATAACAAGGCTTAATTTTAAATCTTACTCTTCCTAGTATGGTATGAAACCCACTGTTTCCAAAAAAAAAAAAAGTCCTCCTCTGCAGGGTTTATAATTCCAGTTGAGAAATGGTTCTCCTTGGAGATGCATTGCCACGCGTTAGCCCAGGCACAGGTAGTTGAGAAAGGTTTGGAGAAGTCAGGCAGGCACCACGCACCGGCAGAGCTCCCCATGGCAGCCCCACTTAGAGCTCAGGCTCTGGGTCCCTCCTGTTTAACAGCCCTCAGTGGCGGTGTAGCAGAGGTATTTAATAAGTGTGCTAATGAACATATTTCCATTTGGAAGATGAACATCAACACTCAATAGAAGTTAATTAAAATTATGTAACAGGCGATCTTGAAAAGATTAACTGATGTTAGTGACAGCTTGGCTTTCCCTCATGTTTCTTGAAACACAACTTCCTAGTCCGGATCCATAAAAACCTGCCGTGGGGTTTCAAGGCAACATTTTACTTACTCTTCTCTGAGTCAGCATTTGACTGTTGTAAGTAGGAGTTTGTCCTGAAAAAGGTGAGTGATCAGTTGAAATAAGTATATAAAACAAAAGACTGGTTAGGATTTTCAGAAACTTTTAGGTGAATTAGGGTCTCCTGTTTGCTGACGTACTTAATCTGACCAAGTTGCTAACTGCTGTGGAAAGGACAGCTGTGTCCTTCTCCTTCCCCCTTGGCCCACTGCTGCTTTTCTGCCAATTCCCTTGCATTAATTGAACCATGATGCAACCACTAACAAGATGAATTGATTGAAAACACACCCCTATGCCCCTGAGAAGATTCATTTTCCAGTGGTGTCATCTCAGTGCAATTGTAGTCTCGGGATCCAATGCAAGGGAGCTCAAAGAAACACAGGGGTAGAGGGTGGGACTCTAAAACAGCCCACAAAGGGCCGCTAGATTTGCCCTGTCCAGGTGGCTTAGGAGTCATTAGGATGAGATTCCAGAGGAGGTCACTGTAATGTCCCTGGTTTCTGGATGGCATCTAAACAGGTTGAACAAGAAGCAGAAGAGGGTAAGGCGAGGAAAAAAAGCCCCCGGTAGAAGAGGTAAGGGCTCAGCTGGTGGTAATATGATAGATTTCCCTGGAGGAAAAGGCAGTTCAGGATGTTTCCTTCCTGGTGGCACCTGTGTTGCAGTTCCTAGTGTCCTGGCACTTCTCTCCAGCCAGGCTGGAAAGCTGGTCACCAAAATGGTATGAATTACAACAAAACACCCAGACCTCCAACTTCCTATGCCACAGCCACCACTGCACAGGGGCAGAGAGCTCTTGGAGCACTAACAAACAGCTGAAGGCCGCTAACATCTGGTGTCACCACATCCCTGCTGCAAAGGTCATCTGGTCCCAGACCCCAAAAAAAAATCCTGCTGAGTTTGGTGAACCTGCTCACCTGCACAGAGCTACTCTTGTGTGCAAGCGCTTGCAGGATCTAGCACCTGATTTTAATTTAGGTGCTCACTAGAGGGATCTGCACTGTAAAATGTTGGCCTATAACTTTATGAAACCTCTTAAATTTATCTTTCACCTCCAGGGCACTGACGCTTCAGTCCCTTGTTGCTGAGGCCTCTCTGTTTCAGCGTGTCAGGGACTCGTGTACCCCCAGGCAAGCGGCTGGTGACAGCAGCAGCCACTGTACACACTAGGAGAAAAATAAGGTTTGAGCCTCCAGTTCCCACCCCTAATATTTATTTTAATGTTTTGTTCTGACTTAAGACATTATTGCATAAATGCTCTACCACTGCCCTAAGGAGATGTTTTAAAATGTTTTGATTCCTTTATGTTGTTTTCTTTTTATTCTGTATGTCAAACAGGGCAGCTGGGAGCCTAATGCAGAGACTAGGAAGATGGGAAGGTCCCAGAGTCACCAGGACTCAACCCTCCCTGCAGCAGCAGGTGGCTGAGAAGGTGAGTTTTGCCTGGAGACTTGAAGGAGGAGTATTAGATTTTCAGTAAGAAATCTCAAGCAAGATTGCATTGACTAGGGCCTCATGCATACAGCAAAAATGTCAGTGGTAAATCACACAGTAAATTAAATGAGAATAGACATCTAGCATCAGCTGCCTGTTTCACTTGGGGCATAATTTTCCAGCTCAACACAAAGTAAATCTTTCCATTCTCTCATCCCTAAGACTAATGCTAACCCTATTCTGGGCCTCAAATTAGGCATCCCATCATCTCAACAACTAAAAGCTTCTCGGGTGATTATTTTTGCCACCCTCGGGTTCCTGTGGCAGCCTCTGCATAGCCCCACACCAAATGTAGCTCTGAGCTTTTTCTTTTCTCTCAGCCCTAACCATTGACTTCTGAATCCTAACCACTGACTTACCCATAAGATAGGGTCCCCACTGTCCAGATACTCAGTATTCCTCACAGATGGATTCTGGTATCAGCCCTCAATTTGCTTGGGCAGTTTCTTTCCGCCCCACTGACACATGTCCAGTGTGGGCTGGAGGCTTTCACGTTTCCTTTACATTGGCCCTTACCATAGTTTAAGCCCTAAAACCAACATCCCAGCTCTTGTACACACTAAGCATTCCTAAGCAGAGAGTGCTTTGTCCGGCATTCATTCTCCTTTTGTGTCCTTCTGCCAGCCCCCATATAGCAGTAATTCTGGTCTTTCACAGTTCCTGTCCCTTAGGGAGCAGCCCTGCTCTTGCTGCTCCCTGATATAGGCTGCAAATTCTGCTCCACCAAGAGCCTCAGTTTGCCTCAGAGGAGAGTTCATAGAATCACAAGATGGTTGAGGTGGGAAAGGATGCCTGCAGGCCATCTGATGCAACCCCCTGCTCATGCAAGGCCAACTAGAGCAGGTTGCCCTGGCCCACGTCCAGGCCACTTTTGAGTGTCTCCAAGGAGGGAGTCTCCACCACACCTCTGGGCAACCTGTGCCAGTGCTCAGTCACCCTTACAGTGAAAAAGTGTTTGCTGATGTTCAGAGGAAACCTCCTGTGTTTCATTTTGTGCCCATTGCCTCTGGTCCTGTTGCTGGGCACCACTGCAAAGAGCCTGCCTTCATTTTGCACCCTTCCTTCAGGTATTTGTACATGCTGATGAGACACCCCCCCTGAGCCTTCTCTTCTCGAGGCTGAACAGTCCCAGCTTTCCCAGTCTCTCCTCATATAAGAAATGCTCCAGTCCTCTTTGTGGCCCTTTGGTGGACTGTCTCCAGTAGCTCCATGTCTCTCTTGTACTGGGCCTCACCAGTGCTGAGCAGAGGGGAAGGATCACCTCCCTCAACCTGCTGGCAGTGCTCCTCCAAATGCAGCCCAGGATATTGTTAGTTGAAGCTCCTGCCTTTCCTTTGGTAGAACCTTCCCAGCTCTGTTCTAGCTGTATCTCTGAGGGAGTGGGATTTATTCAGCCTTAAGAATAAAAGACAGAAAAGGAACCTGATGGGAGGGTATAGAGAAGATAGAACCAGGCTATTCCTATAGAGGAGCACAGTGACAGGACAAGAGGCTACAAGACACAAGCTGAGACTTGGGAAATCCCAGATAGATCTTAAGGGAGCGAACTTCACAACCAGGTTGGTCAAACACTGGAACAAGTACCCCAAGACACTGCAGGATCTCCATCCTCAGAGATACTCAAAACTCAACTTGCTGAAGCCCCGAGTAGCCTGACCTAACTTTAAAGCTGGCTGTGCTGTGAGCAGGGAGGTAGGGTCGAGTGACAACTGGAGATCCCCTTCTACCCGATTTACTGTATGATTATGCTATTACATACCTCAGCCTTTGTAAATTTGGACCCTAATCAGGTGACCTAGATGAGAACAAGGTAGCGTGTCTTTAGCAGCAGGTTTAGTCTTTGCAAAGCCTGCTCTGTTTTGAGCAACAGTTTCACAGGACCAATATTTAAACAATTGCCAACCCGCTAACACGTAGCTTTCTAGCACTTAATGACAGTAGGAAATGATTGTAGCTAACCCAAAATCTGACTCTTCAGAATTTTCTTCATACAGTTTTTCAGACTTAGGACAGGTGTCCAAATTTCTGCCTTGCCTATCCTGTGCAGTTTAAAGGAAGTGGGAAAGATGACTCAAAACCTTTAGAAAATCACTGGCATGGTAATGGCAAGGGGAAGGAATTTGCATGCCTGGAGGTGAAAGTTAGGAAAGTCCCAAATAACCCAGTTGCTGCTGCCCCTTTCCCTGAGTGATGCAAGAGCCCTTTTTGCCTTCATCTCCTCTTCTCTCACCCATAAGCAAACTAAAACTTCTTCAACATTGTCTCTTTCAACTGGAAGCATTGGATAGATGCTTTCTCATGCTGTTTCACTGCCTGCAAGTGACCTGACATCCTCAGTGACATTTCACACAAGTGACTCCAGAGTCCCCCAGCACTGGGTGGGTTTTTTCCTCCTGTTCTCCTCTTTCTTCCTCCTCTTCCCTGCCTAAACACCTGTTGGAAAGAAACAGAGGCATTGAAAACATAGGTACTTGCTGTGGGAGCAGGGAGGAGCAGCTACCCCTGGCTCAGTGCATCATTAGATTAGGGCAGCCCAGCCCTGGGTTCGGTACATCATGGTATGCTCCAATGGCTCACTCAGATATTTCCCCAGAGGGAAAAGCCTTTGCTTTCCCTCTGAAGTTATACATCACCTGACAGAGCACACTCATCAAAAATGTGGTATCTGGCTTCTCTGCAGGATCATTACAGGAGTTTAAAAGGGAATGTTTCACTGCCTTATATATCTTGTCAGACAACACCTGGCAGATCTGCTGGGGAAGTGAATACTCTTCCCAGCTGAAGCACTGGCTTGAGGAGTGTCATCTACAGGCACAGGTCAGCTGAAACCAACACCCACCCCACCTCCCCCCCAAGCTGGGAAACCCAGAAACGCAGAGCCAGCGTAAGCTTTGCAGCATCTACCTTACTCTGTATTCTGTGTATGTGTCCCTCTCACAACAGAAAGGCAAGCAATCACCACCGCGAAATACTGCATACACAACACCTCATCCAGGAGTGCCCAAGGCTGACTCCGTCAACCAGCAGACGATGGTCGTCTTCTCTGCTCCTTGTGCCTAGAGCCACTCACAGACCAGTTTTCATGTGGGTTTGTCTAGTCCATGTCTAAACACTGCTTACCCTGCTGGCCTCTCTGGCAATGAGATCCACGGGTGAACTTTATCCCATGTGAAAAGCTATATTCTTGTCTTTTATTCTTGTCTTTGTTTTCTAAAACCCACAATCTGGTCTTATCACTGGCTGTGCCTAAATTCTTTGGTGGCAAGAAACGGTTCTCCCATTTTGGGTCATGACCTGATCATAGCAAATTTCTGTTGGCTCCAGCATCTCCCAGCTAGCTGGTGGGGAAACACGCAGGCTTTAAAAAGCAGCCCTTTGCTGGGTATTAGATGTGCTACCATTGCTATTCTCTTCCCTGCCAGAGCACAAAGCACACGTGGCAGCACTCACAGACCTCCTAAGAAAAACAGTTCAAGGGCTGACACTACCGTCTGTCCTGGAGTTTCTCTTCACCTGCCGTGTGCCGATAAGCGGAGTCCCAGGCAATGAGAGAGGCAGGTGCTCTAGGAAGCTAATTTACTTATTTCTTTTCCTGCTCAGGGAATGCAGGCAAACACAATTAGCATAGATTTTATATACTCCCTAGAGGGGACTGTGATAAATGTAACCTCTCCTTTATGATTGATAAATGCTAAAAAATGTGTCCAGAACTGATTAAGATACAGAAATTGAGATGTTTAGTTAAGGCAAGGAAAATTCTTGAGTACTCCCATTTTGGTTTTGCAAAATGAAAACCCAATATACTGAAATACAAATGAGAAAAAATTGGGAATTTCTCCCTTTCAGCAATTAAGACCCAGAGAGTTAACTTCATCAGACAAACTGGAAATAGAACCAAACCCCACATTACTTATGATTTGTTGTTTCTATAAATACTCAGCTGAGCATAATTCAGGAGTGTCTGTTTTCAGTATAGCCTGTGCTTTGTTCTGCTGTCAGTGCTTAGTTAAGGTACCAGGCAAAAGCTACAAAATCAGATTGCGAGCTGTTTTGGCTGTTTTAGTCAAGTGCTTGTTGAAGCTAATTTATCAAAGGGAAAAAGATGGTTGTGAGTGGCTGCTGAGGTTTCACTCACCTTTCCCTTCTTTCTTTCTATTGCCTTCAAAATTAAGACCAAGTGACCATAGCAATTGTCATTTGTTATTAGGCCAAAAAAAATATCTTGTTTTCTATGACATTAAGCAAACACTCTTGCTACCCCAGAAAATAGATGCCTGAAATCTGAGAGAGGGTGGGAAAGAAGAAGAAAAAGAAGAAAAACAACCTATGGGAAAGGTTTTACAGGGTAAGTGAAACCACTAAGACAAAACTGCAGTGTGAAGGATGATGAGAAAGGCTGCTCCCGAGGCAGTGTCCCAGCCCCAGGTTCAACACCAGTGCCGTTGCTGTCGTTTGCATGGACTTGAACAGATGCCCACACCGTTTGCACCATGGCTACCTTTAGCCATGTGTGGTTTCACTTTCTTTTGCCTTGAGAACAACAGAGGGTCATAGTATTGTGCTATTTATCCTGAATTTCAGTGCCAACAGCACCACAAAAATTCATACACGAGTGTGGAGCCAAACTGGTCATCTAGACTGTTTTCTCCCTTAAGTTTTCAGAGTAGAGGCAGGAAGCAGACAACAGAAGACCATCATTTCCCCCACCATGTTTCTAAACATAAGAAGGGTCTTGCCAAGGTTTTTGTTATAGGGTACACGGTAAAGAAAGGGAGAGAGGAGGAGACGGGAATTTTGGAGGAGGCAAGGGAAGTATATGCAAAGATTTTAGGAGCTCCCTGCCTAAAACAGGTTTAGAGCTGCTATTGCATCACTTTGTAAATTAGCAATATTAGGCATGATGCCTCTTCTGAAAGCAATTATCATCGGGGTACCCCAGAGTGCAGATAACAAGCACATTAGGACTGCAACACTCTCTGCATTTCTTTACAAGTGCCTAGCATTGCATGATGTCACAGAAACAAATTATATTTGGTACTCGTAAAATTCTGAGGATTGGTAGAAGTATAATTACCAGTTTTTCAGCACAACTGCTGTACTGCAGTAAGTATGGCAGAGTTGACATCTTAGTGGAGGCAAATGAGGAAAATATCTTTTTACTTCACCAATACACTCTTCTAACTCCTACTAGTGTTTGAAATCTTGATGCTCCCAGTAGAAGTGATGGCCTGGAAACATTTTCTTCTGCCTCATTTTTCCCTTAATCATCTGCAGACAATGAATTGCCACCTATTAGCATCCCAGCCCTTGTTAAAATAGGCCCTTTTTTTTTTTTACCTGAGTTATAAAAAAAAATTTTTTCAGCTTAGTGCAGTGGACTTGTCATAAACATTTAAGATGTACCATAGTGTCATATTTTCTAGGCAGTATAATAGCATTCCATTTATTGTTTCCCAAGGACTAAACTTGGAAATGAATGGCTTTATGAAGAGGCTAGTCTTATATTAAAGTTGATTGATTCCATTCATCCTCCAACAGGCTCCTTAGCAAAACAATTTCCCCTTAATTATGCAATATGATGTAAATTACATGGTAATTGATTTAATAAAAATATATGATGCAAACTAACATGGGGAAAAACATCTTAAGGAACAGCAGAACGATTCTCTGAACAGAGCAGGTAATGGGAAGACTACTGGAAATGAGGTTAGAAAAACAATAAAAATTAAGCTTTTATAGAATTTTTTTTTCATCATTTTTGTTTCCCTAACAACTAGGTGGATGAATCCCCTGCTATCTCCCTCATTTTCTAGTGTTAAAGATGTTTGAGAAGCTATCCCCTTTTTCTTCCTTCTACCCAATAATTAATCTACCTTAAAACATCATAATACAATCAGTTCTGATGTTAATGCTCTCTGGGGCAAATAAATGCATTTGTCTGACTTATTTTTCTGATCTGGATACTCTCTTGAGTTTCAAGTGAGACATGTTTTCCACTTCTTGTCCAAAATCCTGAGCTAATGCTCTTGTGCACTGCTGCACAGGTGTTATTGCTTGTATATATTTTGTAGAAAACCTATGGGACAAAGTTAAGGCAAAATATCCTCTGCCTGCTCTCCTCACTTCAGGCACTGTTTGTTTAATCTGTGGAGATGGTAGGGACTACCCAAATGTGAAGATTCATAACACAGCATGTGGTCATTTGGGGGACATACTTATGAAAATTTAGCTCTTTGTAACATATCTTTTATCTGTGGCAGAGTCTTCTCTGGAGCCATGTAAAGGCAGTTTCCTATCTGTCACTTGCCATCATCCATTCCTTTATTGTGTGGATGAACCCCAGAAGGTGATGTTGCAGAAAGCAGAATTTTTCCATGTTGAGCTCTGCCCAGGGACGTTAATAGGAGGAAAAGCTCTTTGGTAGTGCGTATGGGCAAGCTGGACACAGGGAATGGAGTCACAGCAAACTGATGAACTCCTGGAATAGAGACGTACTGAAAGGTTTCAAGAACATGAGCAAAGACTACAAGGACACAGGAAGGTATCCAGAGAGTGCTGTGAAAGGGCTGAGTGGAGCAAACCTTGGGCAAACTCCTGCAACTCAGATCCAGAAAGATGTGTGATTTTAACATCGGTGTTGGACTCTTCTTGAAAACATTGCTAGTTGGGTAAGTCCCTACCCTTATGGTTTCAAGGCTTCAACATGTGTCTGAGGTAGCAATGGATTCACATCAGCCTGGTTTTAGTGTGATTAGTTGCAGCTCTCATGTCTGCAAAATTAGTCCAACAGCCTCATAACCACAATTGTTTTGAAGAGAGCTAGTATTTTTTTCCAACTTTCCTTTAAGACAAAAATGTCCCACTGTCATTTTGTGGATGTCATTTGTTCTGATCTTAGCCAGAAACAGTAAAAAATAAGCACAAATACAAAATGTTTTCTTTTGGTTTTATGATTAAATTAAGTTTCTTTAGGAGTCCTTTAGAAACACGAATACATCTCAACTCAGGCTGTGGTGAGAGCTTCAGATTCAGTTCTTATTTTAGTTTAATTTCCTTTACTGAAGCAAACCATCAGTCTTTCCTGGCAGGCAGTCCACCCCAACTAGAATATTTTCCATAGCGAGCTCCAGATAGTCAGCATCCTAATGTGTGCCTTTAAAGAAAGAAGAAATATCCAGGGTCCTGATGCCTTCAATCAAAACAGTAACCAGTGATTTCCGACCGGCCTTTTCCTCAACAGAGTAAACCAAGGGAAAAGCAATCATTGTTTTCTGAAATCAACAATGTCAATCCTTGACATAGAGGAGGTTGGTGAATAAAGGTTAGCTTTGGTGTCATCGTGCCATTAGGTCTGAAGGGCTCTGAGAGATCACTAGTACAACCTGCCATTCACAGACCCCCCCCAAGGATTTCTTTTTTAAATGAAAGGTTGCAAAAATCTCATTCCCTATTCCAGCACTGCACACACAACATGTTCCCCTTCCCCCCATCAATCAGAAGAAGCTAATGGGAATCAGGTCCTTAATGGAGGGCAACGGCAATTCTGCGCAGGTGGGTAGGCATAAAACATTCGTTAGACAACCTGTTTTGACTGGTGGTCATTGAAATATTAATACATGACCTTAATCATTTTCAGTTTCCATTAAAAACCTCAGGACACTGGAAGCAAGGTATTTAAAAACACTTCCACTTCCTGGTAATCAGTGTTTAAAAGAGAAATAGAAATATGGCTACACTCTGCATTTGTGACCAGAAAGGTTCTGCCAGACTGGCTCTGGTCTAAGATGCCAATGTCCTTTTTAAAGGATTTTGAATGCAACTGAATGTGAGAGACACGTAACTCCTCTGCATATCCAAGCAACATTTGCGTATGGAGATGAAGAGATAAAAGGTTCTTCCTTCAGCTACACCCATTGCTGGATTGTTGTAATGACATCTCCTACCCAGCAATATTCAAGAAAGATGTGTAAGGTCTAAAAGACTGGAGCTACCTATTCCACAAAGGTTGGTTGAACATAAAGCTTAGTAAATGTATGTTTTCCTGAATATGTTGATTTATGTTGTAGGGTGGCAAGATAGGTGGTTTAAGCAAGAATGAACTAGTAAGGTTTCAATCTTTTATTTTTCAACCAATGCTCATAATGAAGAATATTTGCATGCACAAAGCTACCTTAGTGTTCAAAGACAACTTTTCTTCACCAGTGCCACCAGCACCACAAGCAACTGAACTGGTTTACAACCAGAATAAACCTTAAATCATCCATTCTTTGCCATGTGGATGAAGACAGCTGTCTAGGAGCAATAGAAAAGATGGCTTGGGAACTGGAAGCACAAAATGTAAATGTCAGAGGTGTTCAGGTCATGCCACAAGCTTCCTTCATGAGCTTTGGTAAGTAACCTCATTTCTTGGTCTTAATAGATCCTAAACTCCTTGTGTCTGTTGGAATCAAGATTGTTTATTGCATCATGGCTTTGTGTCTGTAGAATGAGGTGAAATCCTAAAGCTGATACATTTCGTAGGAGATTTTGACGCATTGCTGATATGTCAATCCAAGACATCTTTATGATCTTGTTCATGGGTGAATGTTCCTAATGAGTTAAAAGGTATTGCTTGTCTGAGGAAAATTACATAAATGCCTGATATTAGTAGTTCTGGGTCATGCAGTGTGACAGAAGAGGTGGTCTGAACAGTTGATATTTGTTTCATGCATGACAAGGGTGCAGAAGACTTGGGGCAGAAATTACAGTAAAAATGCAGATTTTTTCAGTGCACAGAAATGTTTTGAGTCATTTTAACTTGAAAATTATTGTAAACATAAAGTCACAATTTTAATCACTCTATTTCCTTCTTCTGAGAGGTAGTGATATTATTTTCCTCTTTTGTATTGGATCAAGTCATCCTGCCATTACAGAAACTCTTCTATGGCTTTGTATCACCCTGCAGCAAAATTAACTGTGGACCAAAAAAATAAAATTGGGAAGTGTGTAAAGGAATGAAGTGTTGTGGGAAGAAAGACATCTATAACACCTGACTGAGCATCAGGTAGGTGTGGGCCAGTGGTAGGTGCAGGAAGGAAGTCCTCTGGAGCTTCTTTTCCCTAAGCAGTTTGAATTCCTTTCTCACTGCTGTCTCTGCATGGTGTGATGGAGAGAAGTGTTGCTGCTTAGTGTGACATGAGTTGTGTCCATGATGCTCAGGGTTTCGCCCCTGGTGTGGAGTGGCCAGGATGCTCCTTGACCAAAGTCTTCTCTGGTCCACTGTGCAACCCCTGTGACTCTGAGACATGGAGATCACTATTACATATGTGTGTGTGGTTTAAATCCAAAGTGCTTTAAGTGCCAGGGATGGTTGTATCACAGACTCCTCTGTTGGTACCTGCATGATGGGCATGTGATCTGTCCCCTGGGACAAGGGGGGAGGCTGCAGGGCTTGCTAGGACACCGCTGGAGCTTGTCCTGGGAGGGAAGAGCTGGATACAATGGCATCTGTGGCCACAATATCTGTCTGCACTGTTCCTCCATCACTTGTGCTCAGATTTCCTCTGGGAGGGAGATGATTGATTTACTCCAGAAGGAATGAACTGCCACACAGGCACTACAGAAGGCAGCGGAAACAAGCTGGGGAGAGAGAAAAGATAATCCCAGCTCACATCTTTACCTTAATTGTACCCTGGGCAGCAATCCCCACAGTAAAAGAGAGCATTGGTCTCTACTCTTACTGTGACTGTGGGCCACTCAAAGGGCTCTTAAAAAGTATAAATTGTCTCACATGATTGCTGCCCTGAGGGATCAGTCCCTGCAGAAGAACAGAGCAAAGCCTTGTGGACACCGCCCCTGCCCAGTCATGCCAATACCAAAGTGTTTCTTTTCCCCAGCTCATCTTGCTGCATGTAGGAACAGGCTTATCCATTACACCTTTTCTTACACTGAAAACGTATGGATCATTGCTGAAACCAGCTGCTTTCTGCCTCTCTGCAGTGGATAATGTGGTAATGGGATGCACTTGTGGCTGACATTTGCAGACCCTGTCCCCACCCCTAACTCTGATTTCAGGGGACCAATCCCTGCAGTAAAAGAGCGTGTACAGGAGAAAGGACCTTTGCCAACCTTTGTCTTCTTTGTAGCTGCGTAAATGCTGTAGCATTCAGCGATATCCTGGGCTCATGAAGGTTTCCAAACTCTTCAAACCCTGATCACAGTTATAAGTCAAGGAACCAATCTGTGTTGTAAAAGGGCTTGAAGAGAATTTCCTCTTCTCAACACAAATCCTCTCGCTATGTCTGTAGGCCTTGCATATTGCAAGAAGTAGTTATGCTTCTGACATTTTATATTTTCCAAGCTATGACTATAATCCCAACACAAGCCTTAATGTTATTCACAGACAGGAGGTGACACCCGTCCCTAAAATAGCACGTAATTTTACCTATGTTAACACCAGCTGTCTTTACATTGTTGAAGGCTCTACAATGATGTATGCCTCATTAAAGTGAAGTACAGAAGCCAAGTACAGCCCATCCCCTGTGCCTGCCAATAGCCAAGGGATCATTCCCTATGGGAAAAGAGAACCTATGGCCTTGGTCACAGAGCCACCAGTCATTTTCCTAGGGTTTTACACCCTCTAGAATAGACTGGCCTCTAGAAAGTGTTGCTGTCTTCACTCTAATTCCAATCCCAACTGTACCCTTAACTGTGGCAAGAGGACCACAATAAGAACAAAAAGAATTAATCGGTCCCTGATACCATCTTTCTGCCTAATTCTGGGGACTCTGTAGAATCCAGAAGGAAACTGAGCATTAGAATATATCTTTACCATAAACTCAAATCCTACCACCAGCCATCCTTGTACCCCAAGTGAAAGAGAATACGACACCTACAAACATCATTCTCTTTCTTAAAGCTGTGGGTCCTGACGTACTCTATGTTGAACTGGCCTCATAAAGCTGTTGCTAGGTCTTTGTGGATGGCATCAGGAAGAGATCCTGGGACAAACAGGTGTGGAGGGGCAAATTCCTGACCACTCAAGCCTAGCAAGCTCTGGACTGACCACAGCCTTCCTGCATAGCAGCTGAAACATTAAAAACACACCTGCTCATACATGTGTACACTCACAGACATATACATGGCATTTCCTCTGTTCAAAATTTGTATATTAATGACATGGCTTTTCTCCCAGCCTTCAAAGAAGGGCTTTTTGTAACAGGAAGAGTATGCCATTCTCTGTCACTAAGAAAAAGGTTTAGAGAGCAAAGTCTGCTGAGATAGAGTTCAAGGAGTGTCTCCTGCGGAGGCAGCCAAATTTCTTGCTTTCCAAGTGCCCTCTCTTTGCAGACCCTGGGAGACGCTGTCCTCTTGAGGTGCTTGAGTTTCCTCTTGGATGTTCGTTCCCAAAGGGAGCTAACACGCATAGAGGATGTGTAATCAGTGGAGCTGGGCAAAACGAGGAGTGACCAGATTTGCCGGTGCAGACACATTAGGCAGCTACTACCTTAATTACCTACTGGGTGTCTCAGTTTAGGTGATGTGACAATTTCCCAGTGATAGCAATTATCTTTCTGGGCTGCGATTCACTTTTTGGTGGGTTTATCAAGGCCTCCTAGATAAAATATGCATGAGCACATCTTGCCCATCCTCCACAACCAGGCTTCTCTCACCGCCTGGTTAGCAGACGTCCTGGTGTAGTCGGCAGCATTGGAAATGTTTTTCATCTTTGTTGCAGCAGTGCGATGGTGGAGAGCTCACTTGCAAGAGTCCTTTAGACTGGTTCTTCGTACCGTTTTCTTGATCCGGTTTCATCCACTGGAAAACAGTACAGAACAAACATAGGACTAAGACATAGCCTTTGAATAAACCAGATACGGAGTCAGACAAGATTATGAATGCTGTATTATTTTTTTTTTTTTTTACTTTGTCTCATTCCTGAAGCTGCCTTCAGCAATTTCTGTAAAAAAATACTGTTATTAGTTTTAGTAGTATTACAGTAGCATTCAACTAATGACTTTTAGGAAATGGTTACAGGGTTATCTATTTGTCTGTGTGTGTGTATGTGAAAGAGAAATATGCCATTTATATAAAACGCCCTGTCCATAGCTGTATCCAGTTAGTATTGGAAGACTGTTTATAGACTCAGTTGTACTCTGTTGGTGCTAAAATTGATTTCTTGGCTGAATTATTTTGCAATAGGATAAACCCACTAATTGTGCAACTAAATAAAATTGAATTTTAACAAATTGAATTACTTTTATTTTACCTTGGATGATAATTTATTGACACAAATAGAACTCCTTAATTAAATTTGGCATAGCCAGCTCTGCTGAGGACACATTAAACCCTTTCGCCATGTGATTTTAGTGCTTTTTTTTTTTAAATTTAGACTGTCCTGATATTCCTAGATTAAATTGTGTTTATTACAGCTGTACAGCCAGTCAATTATTTTCACTATGCAGTTCTTAAGGATCCCGCATGGATTTAGCATAGATCTTCTGTGAAGAAGGACTATTAATTTATAATTTCTCATTAAACACATCAGAGATTGAAATCTATTGTTGCTATTCTGAAAATAGATATCCTAATTCAGGAGTACCTAGACTGCAATCTGTAGAAATGGAAGGAAAGCGAGGAGGACAGAACTACATCTATCACTACCTCTCAGAGTTCAGATCTCAGTCAAGCTGGGAAAGTTTAGTAGAAAGAAAAATAGGTGCAGCATGACCGGTGATCAGGGCCTCACCTACACCTCTACAGAGATTACCTCACCTAGAGGAAAAGCCAAGGAGGTGGTCCTGTCCTCTACAGCAGGCAGAGCAGAGTGATAATCCTTGTAAAAGGGGTCCCTGGATCAATCCAGGAAACCAGAGTTGGTCCCTGTGATCTTTTGCTTTGTGGAGTGTCATGGAAGCTTGAACGAGAAAGTAAATGTCCATAAATGTCCATAAATTTCCACTGAAGCTTGAATCAGAAGTAAATGTCCATAAGTCTGTTACCATATCAAAGAATAGGGTTGACAGAACTGATGGTCTGCTCTGCAGGACAAACCCCAAGAGGTCTCTACTAGCACCTCGGATCCCCAGTAGGGAGGGCTGCCAAGCCCCCGCCCCCTCGAAGTGCTGTCACTGTCACCAGCCAAGCAGGTGAAGAGCTAAGAGCCCTTCTAATGAAAGATCAGCAGGTGTCTTCTTGCTCACTAATAGGCCTACCAAATCAGGGATGAGAAAAAAAGCTTTAAAATTGAATTTTTCATTTCATACTTGGGACATGAAGACAGGGTTTAAATTCTGATTTTGTTATTGTGTTTCACTCAAAATAATGACACATTTTTTCTTGATTCCTTTACCCACATTGTGTTTAGATCTTACATTCTTGTATTATAAAAGTACGCATTGGTACTACACCCAGATCTTTACATTCAAAATAAATACACAGAGAAAGACTGTGGCTAAAACCAGCCATGAAACAGATACATACAGTATTAGAGTATACATATCAGACTTCAGTTAAGGTTTCCCCCCTTCCTAATTTTGCAAGCACATTGCTAAGTGGTTTCTAAAGAGTGAGATATCTGATTTTGTCTCTGCTCTGGGAATGGCCTCTTTGGTTTGAATGGATATTGTCCAAGCAGGCTAGAAGGTTTGAAAACCTCTTCTGGGTTAAACAGGATGGCAGGTCTTTGGACTATACGTAAATGGCACAGTTTTTTTCACAGGTAAAAACCTCGGGGTGCTCGGGAGTCAGTGGTTACTGCCATCTTCTGCTGGTAGCATCCTTTCGTGCTTTCTCCCAGTTTATGGCTCCATTTTGCAGTCTGTCTGCCTGATATTTTTGTGTTGTTCACTGTCTTTCCTTTAGTAATACAACAGGCAGGAACCATGAAGCAGCTCAAAACAACCTCCTTAGGTTTTCAGAATAAAGTTATTTTGCCAAGGCAAAGCACAACCTCTTCCCTCCCTTACCCATCTGGTGCCTGCTCTGCAGGGGTGAAAACTGTCAGTGCATAACAGGCTGACAGGGTACTAAGAGGGTGGCCTCTGTTACGAGGGAGGAATTCATATTTGTATGACTTTAGGAATTTTTTCTTCCCTTAGTTTCTTCGGTATTTTGAAATGGGCTATGTACCTGCGTTTGGCAATGGAGACGAGGGAGAAGGAGGCAGGGGTGAGGAATGAAACCATAAACAAGCCAGCCCAAGACAGCCCCTTGTTGTGAGCCTTCCTACTTTGACACATGATCATATTTTTTAGAGTGCAGCACATTGAAGTTGATTGTTTTGGCTGCTCTTGCTCCTGGTTCTTGGCTCTCATCCTGGCTTCTGGAGTACCAGGAAGAGTCCACTCCCTGCCGGGCTCACAGGCGCAGCACAGGGCAGCTCACCGGCATCGTCTGCCCTCTGAAAAGCTCGTCCTCTGCAGGGCACATGGCAGGAATTGGTTCTCAGGTGAGGTCGCAGGCCTGCTGACTCCCACTGGGGGTTTCAAGGGAGTGGATGGCACAAAATGGGTATGGAAATCCAAGGCTGATGCTCAGTCCCATTTTTTAAAAAAATGAACAATTAAAAAACTTAACCGGCGGAGGGAAGCCAAACCAAACACATTCTTTCCCAAACAGGTATAATATAAAATTCCAGAAAATTTTGGAAGATATCTCAGATACAATACTAGAACAGAACTTTTTTAACTGTCTGCTGGCTCTTAGTGGGTAAATAGCAGCTGTTGTTTGCTTTTTGGCCCTTCTCTCTCTTTTGGATCTGTCTGCTCACCTGATTCTCTCTGTGGCCTGTGAACTCTGAAACTTACCTTTGTCATCCAAGTCCAGCTAGAGCACTGTGTCCAGTGTGGACCACTGCACTTTGAGAAGAGACTGAAGAAGATGCAGGAGCTCACAGTGAGATATTTCTTCTGAAGGAAGTTTGAGCTAACTGGAATTGAGAGGCAATATATGGTAATTACCTTCAAGAATGTAAAAGGCTACTGGGAAGGGAAGGAAATACAATTATAGAACCACAGAATTGCTGAGATTGTCAGGGTCCTCTTGAGATCACCTAGTCCAAGCCCATGTTATGAGCATGGTCAGCTAGAGCAGGTTGCTCAGGGCTGTGTCCTGTTGGGATTTGAATATCTCCAAGGATGGAGAAGCTATAACCCCTCTGGGAAACCTGTGCCAGTGGTTAATCACACTTAGAAGGGGTTTGTTCTTATATTTAAATGGAATTTCCCATATTTCAGTTTGTGTCCATTTCTTCTTGTTCTGTCACTGGGCACCACTGAGAAGAATCTGGCTCTGTCTTCTTTAGTCCCTCCCATCAGGTATTTATACACATGGAGAAGATCCATCTGAGCCTTCTCTTCTCCAGGTTGAACAGGCAGGCCCGTCTCTCTCAGCATCTGACATATGTGCTGGTATGTCAGATGCTTCCATCCCTTAATCATCTTTGTGGCCCATCACTGGACTTGGTCCAGTATGTCCACATCTCTCTTTTACTGGGAAGCCCACACCTGGACACAGCACTCCGAATATGTCTCACCAGTGCTGAGCAGAGGGGAAGGATCACCTCCCTTGACTTGCTGGCAACAATTTTTCTAATGCAGACCATGAAGCTTTCCGCTTTCTTTGCTGCAAAGGGACACTGCTGGCTCGAGGTTAACTTGGTGTCCACCAGAACCCCAAGTCCTTTTCTGTTAAGCTGTTTTTAATCCAGTCAGCCCCCAGCTTGTACTGGGGCATGGGTTTACTCCTTCCCAGAAGCAGGATTTGGACTTCCCTTTGTTGAACTTAATGAGATTCCTGTCAGCCCAATTCCTCCAGCCTGTTCTGGTCTCTCTGCATGACAGCAGGACCCTCTGGTGTATCAGCCACTCCTCCCAGTTTTGTGTGGTCTTCAGACTTGCTAAGGGTACACTCTGTACCAGCATCGAGGTGATTAATGAAGATGTTAAACAGTCCAGGCCCTTGCATCAGGCCCTGGTGCTCCCCACCAGTGACTGGCCTCCAATTGTACTTCATCCGTTGATTGCAATCCTTTGAGCCTGGCAGTTCAGTCAGTTTTCAGTTCATCTGGCATCTAGGCTGCTCAGGGAAGTGGTGGAGTCACCATCCCTGGAAGTATTTAAAAGACAGGTAGACGTGATGCTTAGGGACATAGTGGTTTTGGCAGTGTTAGGCTGATGGTTGGACTTGGTGATCTTAAAGGTCACTTCCAACCTAGACAATTCTATGATTCTATGATCTCACTGTCCACTTCTCTACCACGGTCTTTATCAGTTCTTCATCATATAATCTATTCATCAGCTCTGTAGTGGACAGGACAAGAAGTAAAGTTATAAATTGCAGTAAGAAAGATTAATATTAGGCAAAAGAAAAAAGATTTCCGAAGTTGGTGGCAGTTGTAGCACTGGGACAGGTTTTGTGAGGAGATGGTAGCTGAAATAAATGAACCTTTAAGGTAATTTCCAGACTTATTTTCTTTGATCCTTTATAAGATTTTCAGAAACATCAACTGTGTGTATTTATCCCTCAGAATAAGCTAAGGTGGGACTTGATTAGCTGAATGCTCCCAGTGACTACCCAGGAAAGGGGTGAGGGGTAAAAAAGCAAAAAGACAGTTCCAGTTTAGTGCAAATGTACACCCTGAGGTGGGAACAACCTCGGCCCACCCTGACATCACTCAGGTGTCTGGAGCTCAGGTTGAGACCCCTTGCTCTACAGGAGAATTTTATTTTTTTTTATTCAGACATGAAATATTGCCATACGATTTAAGTGTCTTGATTAGCTATTAGCACATTTCAGCATATCATCCATAGTTGTTTATTTGCTAGATTAAGTATAATCACACAAGTTTAAAAAAGAGGAAAACAGAAATAACCATTATGGTTTATCTTCTTGCAGAGAGAGATAGAGACTGGGGCTTGGGAACAAAATCTCTTCCTTTTTTTCCTAGGGTGGAAGCAGGAGTGCCTATGTCTCTGGCCCAGATGGAGAAGCAATTGTCAGCAGCAGGAGAAGCTGGAAGACACAGATTGCCCTGCAGTCCTGGAGGTGAGGGATGTACTGCTGGTGCCTATAAATAGAAAACCGCTCTCTCTAGGAGCACCACTGCAGCTGATAAGGTGGATATAAACAAACCTGGAGCACAGGGGCGCAGCTGAATGTGATGAAGGCAAACATGCCTTAACTCAAGTGGAAGTCCAGCTGGCTTCAGTCTACACTTTCATGCCTGTCATTTACCTCCTTCCCACGCTTGCAAGACAGGGGTGCCTTCTTCAAACTTAATGGGCTTCCCAGACTGTGAATATGGCATGGTTTCTGCACCAGCCTACTGGAAGACGGCTCCACACAGCTGGTATCTCTGCTTATTTTTCGATAGCTTCCCTTGAGCTGGTAGGAGAAATGAAGCATGTTTCACAGAACTCTCTGGGGCTTGCCCTCTTCTCCCTTTAAACCTTTCTCCAGGTCCAGAAATGAGATAAGTAGAGAAATTCCAGAACTACCTTCTCTCTCTGATTCTTATCTGAGGTAAACAGACACGTGGGCAGTCTGTGATCGGGCAAATAGGTTGTAGGCAGAGGTGAGAAGAGACACTGCCCAATTAAAAAAACATAGGCAAACACATTGTTCCGTTTTTCATGCAATTTCTTAGAAGGGGAAACGCACAGTTAGATGTGCTGATTTGGAGGCACACTGGTGGTGTGGTGGTGCGGGAGCAGATGGCATAGGCTCAGGTTTTCTCCTTAGCTCTGACTCGGAGTTTTGGTGCAAGTTGGGACTTGCATGTTCAGGACTTTGGTTGTGCATGTGAGAGAAAGGAATGGCAGACTCTGTTAAGGGAGTCTGAATCAGAAGTGATTCATAGCTTGTGAGGTACTCAGATATTTCATATGAGTATCATAAAAAAGACTTGAAAAGAAACAAAAGTGAAATATGAGGCTGGATGAAAGGGAAAGGACAATGTACTGATCCACCCACTTTTAAGGCCAGAAGAGACCATTATGGCAATTCAGTCACACTTCTCCCATAGCACAGACATCAGGACTTCACTGAACTCATTCCTACTTCAGAGCAAGAGCTCTGGTTGAACTAGAGCACACATTTCAAGAGAAATTTCTCAACTTGATCTTAGAGGGAAAATGTAATGGGAGAATCCACCACTGCCCTTGGTAAATTGTTCCTTCTCTATTAAATATACATTTCTTGTTCTTATTTGTGCTGGTTTGGCTCCTGACAGTCTGACTTATTTCATGCTGGTATGCTAGCTAGAGGGACACACTGTTATCCTAACTGTTCCCTGGGCATAGGACTCAGCATCACTAAAGGCACAGCACAGATTTTTCGTTTATTAAGCTAACTAACTCCACTACGCCCTAAAGCCATGGGTGAATCAGGAGACCCAGGAGCGCTCTCTAACTCTTGATCCTGGGTGAGTGCCTGGGCTGTGACCTGATTTCACGGGGAGGCGTGCACAGCCTGTCCTTGACACTGCTCTCTGTGCTCTGCTTCTGCACCAGAAAAGCCCAGGTGAGCTGACTGGGTAGAAAGCCCTTTCATATGTCTCCCCAAGGGGTATGGGAAGGGGCTGAGGACCCTATGATGTACCGCGGGATGTATGCCTGAGGTCAGCTAGGTGGATGCACATAATTTCCCACCCTAATGTATGTTCAGCGACCTGTGAACATTTTTGCAGGCTCATCACTGAGCCCCCCCTATGGTTTCAGCCTTGCTTCTGTGGACCCCGTCTCCAGATGCACTGTCCCAAGGCTGGTCATGATAGTGTTGAGCACAGCAGCAATGAAACTTCCTGAGGTAAAATGACAAGAAAATGTTCTGCAGTTTTCTCTCCAGATTTGATTTTGATTTCATTTGAATGGTTCTGTGCTTAATTGCTTGCCTATAGTGAAAACTTAATGTGTTGATTTTCCAAAGGCTACAGAGCAGCACTTGGAGAACAATCAGTCAGATGTTTTGTCACATCCCAGGCAGCCCTAGCAGCATTTGCCTAAAATGAAATGTAACATCTCTACACTGCAGGCAATATTTTTGCTGATAACGCTTCTGTATATCTTACTAAATAAAAATAGATCCCTTCTTTTTTGGTTTAGACATCAGTTAAAGGCAAAACCAAAACCCCACTTGCATTAAGATGACACAGTACCAAACTGGAAGCTGAAGTCGTCCTCTGCATTTGACTGCGGTCACATCGGGTCCCAGACTTGATCCTGAGCCATCTGCTAATTGCTGCGGTTTTGCAATCATATATCCCAAAGCTAATTTAGCTTGGAAGAAGCTGTTGGAACATGGATTCATCCTTGGAAATCACATAGCGTCTCTGTTAATGGGCACTGCAGACTGCTAAACTGCTCCAGCCTGCTTTGCCACAGGATAAACTCGGATAGTGTCCTGTCGTTTAAAGACTTCTTATGTGCTGGGATGTTGAGTAGCTTTGGAGGGTGCTGCAAGGTAAAGGAAACCCTGAGGCCACCTGTCCTTAATACTGGACTCAAGGGCTGCAGAGACACAGAACCTGCAGGCATGACGGACAAGCTCCCCGGAGCATCCAGGATCCCCATATCAGACCAGGCCAGCAATTTGCCTGATAGCATGTGGGAACTGCTTTGTCAGGCAGTTGTGGGGCACATGGGGCACAAGATGCACGGTAGGCCATGGTCTGGGATGCTCTGGAGGCTCCTCTTTCCTGCAGCTGCCAAAGCCCAAACCGCAGCACTGCTCTGCACCCCAAAAGCACACTAAGAAAAGGCAGAGACTAAATGCAGAACATGTTCAAACCAACATGGGATATTCAGATTGCTGAAATGCTGCGTGTATCCCTTTGAATGCAGCAGTGGCAACAGCACAAAGCATTCCTGGTGCTGCTGTACCAGCCTCCTCAGGGCCTTTGTCTTAGACAAGGGTCTGTCATGAGTATTAAAAACATCAGACCAAACAAAACGTGATGGAAAGATAGGCACTGATGTGTCATCATCTTCTGCTGTTATAACCAGCGGTCTTATGATTTCCATTACTCTGATACCCCATTTGACTCAGTCTTTTAAGGTACTTGTCCTCACGACACCCCAGTGAGGTAAGGGAAGTGCTGCAGATGGGCACAGACACCACGTCTGTGTTAATAATAGTAACAAACATTCCCAGAGCTGTCTGGTGCCCCCCGAGGCCAGAAGCACCATGTGGACTGTGTTGGCTAGCAGGTGACCCTTGAATGGGACCACAAATTATTACATACAGGCTGTGGCATGAACTGTGTCCCATGGGGCAGGGCACATGCCTCTTGCACATCCCCCAGTCTGCTTTCCCCTGCCCCATATATGAGGCACCATGACATGCTCAAGCTCTGAAACTGGGCTCTGTACGCATCACCCCCAGGTTAGCAGTTTCTGGTTAAGTGGGTGCTGCATCTGCCTTTGCTATCTCCCCAGGCCCAGGGGAAAGGGAACAGCCACCTCCTTTGGGTGGGAGCCAGCAGAGGCACAGCGGACCATGTCAGACCAATCCCATCCCAACAGAGAAGAGAGGTGCCACCTCTGTAGACTAGCAATCTCTGACTCCTGATCAAGTGCAAGCAGTGTGGGGTCAGCAAGTAGGTTGGAGTGGGGTGGGGGGTTGGAGCCTGTTGGGCAAACTGCCCTTTCCCAGCTGCTTTGTAGAGCAGCCTTACAGAGCATACCTTCTATAAGGTTCTGGATTCTCTTCCTCTTCCCCCAGCACCATTTAACTGGTCTCAGGAAGAGGTTGGGGTGGAGTCAGGCTGTCTTTCCTGGAACAGGTCACTGTGCTTTTGCTGTTTGCAGTCTGTGCTGTACAGACAGGGGATGTAGTGTTGTAGATGCCGAACCAGCAAGCAGAGGATGCTTCCAGAAGATCACAGGTTACTCTGTTAAAGGCTCCTGCCTCACCACACTGAAGAGTGCTGGGCTGCTCTGATCTTTCCTTGCTACCCATGTTGGTAGGTTATCACCTGAAGGATAAAGTGCATCACCTCCTTTGGATGGCCTTAAACATCATGCACTAGTAAAAGCCCAATGTCCCACGTGTTGCAACGAAGACTGTTGAGACAGATTCACACACACAAGGATGTATTAGCAGGGTCCATAGCTGATGGGGTACATCAGTTATTGTGAAAGTTACTTTTTTGGGGGGGAGAGGGGGAACAGAGAAAAAAGGAAAGGGTAAAGGAAAGGGAAATAAGGGAAAAGGAAATGGTAAACGCTTCCCAATGTCCTGCCAGGAAAAGACATCCCATTTACCCCATGTACATGCTGGGCACTGGTGGGAGGTGGTTCCCAGCTTGGTGACACAAGAGATTGTTGGGCAGATGTGGTCCCAGGTTACTGCTGTTTTGTTTGACACAGTTGCTGGAGAAGACCATGAGTTGAGAAAATGGTGGGCTAGAAGGCCCTACATCGCAGATGAGATGCATCCTCTTCATTCCCCATCCACAATGTAGAGGGCTCCAGTTCCTTCCAAAAGTTGTGAAAAGGGTTGCTTGAACCTGGATGGGCCAGGTTTGCTAAGGGGCATGGTGGGAGTCCCTCTCTCACAGAGACAGTACAGTTTGGTGTTAGATGCATTTCTGGTGAACAGGTGGTTTTGGCTAGAAACGTGCATGTAAGCCATGTTTAGCTGGGTTATTTTGTCCCTACTCTGGGCAATGGGCTTGTGGAAGCCTTGCTTCCCTTTCCCTCAGTCTAAAAGCAGACAGTGAGAGAGACCCCACCGTTCTTGCTCAACTTGGTCCCTCTTAGGTTGAATAAGAATAGCTGTGTTGATTGGTCCCATGATCCTGCTATGACCAAGTGCAGTTGTCTTATCTAATTAAAAAAATGGCAAAAAGCAGCGCCTACTAGTGAGCTTTTTTAACATGTCATTGCTTAGTTCACAGAGATTTGAGGACTGCTATGAGAGCAAGCAGTTGCATGAGAAGAAATTCTGCAGGAGGACATACCAAAGTGGCACGCTCTGTATTGCTTCCTATGTTACCTGGCCCATGCCATGCTCAGACAGTGCTTAGGAACTATTTAAGTGCTACCTGGCACAAACCAAAAGCATGATGGACGTAATTAAATAGTAGAGGCAAATGTGCTCTGGATCCTAGGCCCTCATCTCATTTAGGTTTTTTAGGCAGAAGTATAACCAGAGAAACTACGTCTCATTTTCCTACAGATATTGCCTTCCCTCCCACTGATCTCAGATTCAGCCAGACACTCTAGGTAAGCACACAAATATTTTGTAGATCTTGCCCCAACCATGTGGCCCACCATCACATGGGAAGTCTATGACAGGAAGAAACTTAGCCTGTGTCAGTCTGGCTGTTGTACTCTGGCTGCTCACGTGGGTAAAGTGAGGTACCAGAAACAGGCAAGGTGGGTCCTGTGCTCATGATGCAGCATCCTCAGGGCAGGGGTCTCTTTTCTTCATTTGTCTGCAAAGCCCGTAGCTGTGGCCTTGTGTAAATAATGCATAACATGCACAGTCATATTTTCTACGCGCCCCTGCCCGCACAGATGGCTTCAATGGGAAAATGTCATTGCTGATCATTAAAAGACAACAAACTCTTCACTTACCAAAATAAATAAATGGTATATTGTTGGCTCTTACAGTGAGTAGGATCCTACATGTTTGAGTTTTTTTTCCCCATATATGCACCTTCAGCAAATTGATTTGATAAAACCCAGTTCCAGACATCACCTTATTTCAAGTTCAGTTACCTAGGAAACCGCAGTGTACTGCTGGGACGAGCTGCCCGCTCCTGCTCCAGTTGGAGCTATTAAACACATCAGCTCTTCCTTCAGGAAGAGCAGAACGCTGCTGATGCCGACTTCTAGCCTTTTTATGCAGATACAGGCTGTGCATGCGTGCGAAGAGAAGCACACAGTTACAAATGCCCGTGGGAGGGAGACACACATACCATCCACACCTACATCTGCGTATTAAAAATTGCTCATTTAACTATGAGACTACATGTAGATGTTGTACCTATCTATAGCATCCGAATGTATAGATGTACGCAGTAGCTGTGTGTGCGTATGCATGTGTACACATATGCCTACGCAGAGTGGCTGGTGTGTATGTGTGTGCTTACACGTGTAGGCGCAGCTTCTCATGAAATGACTGAAGTTATCAGGGCTTCCACAAAATGGTAATTTTATTTGAGGATCTGAGATAACATGATTTCTTTTTTTTTCAGAGGACTCATTTGTGGAAGGTGTCTTCACCTACGTTGGGACATCAGGGCATTTGCACTCTTTGCTCTGCATTTTCGGAAAGATTAGGCCTTCGAAGAGCAGCTCTAGCACATCACAGTGGTACTTGCAAAATGGGTGGATGGCAAAAAGCCCAAGCACCACAGTTATTTTGTGAAATGCTTGATTTTACCAGATTGCCATAACATGTCCACAACAGTAGCATGTGACTCAGGTGTGAGATATTCAGCTGAACAGTGTCCTAGGGACATGGGAGGCTCAGGTGCTGGGCCGAAGGTGGAAACGTATAAGTGAACAGCTGGATAGGGGAATCCCATTTCCTTCCTTGCACAGGGCCCAGGAGCTACACCTTGCCATGGGGATGCAAACACATACACAGTCAACTTGTCTAGTCTTGTTTAGCCCAGGTAACATTGGCTGGACTTAGTTCTTATTTAGTAGACAGCTCTGTCAATGAGAAACCCCCTTTTCCCCATGCTGTCATTCAGCAATTTTCCAGAGATAGTGGATGGTTTTAATGTTTTCTTTTACAGGAATGTGAAGCCCAATGTGCGTCTCACAGATGGGAAAATAAAATCTGCTGTGCATATCTCTCTGATTAGTTTGCTCTGCGCCGTAACTCATGTAGCCATCTGCAGGTATCAGCAGCCCTTTAACCTGTCTTTCACCAGCTGCAAATATTGTGGCTGTTCTAGTAGAGAGGAAAAATATCGTGAGGGGGTGGAAATGGTCAGAGATGCTGTCCTGAGGTGCCATGGCAGGAGATCTATTATCTGAAGCACAAAGTCTATCTTGATGGATTTTGAGGCACAATATACATCTTGCATTATTTGCAGACGATTGCCAGTACCTGTTCCTTTTGCTATCCTGTATGAGAACCCAGGGAGTAACAGGGATAATAAACTCACAAGAAGAACAGGAGGTGAAATCCTTCTGCCCCTCTCCCCCATCCCCATAACCTGCACCTCTGCGATAAGAAGCAGCAGAATGCCTTCAGTGTACAGGCTAGAGCAGTAGCCTCAAACACCCACCGGCAGGGAGCAGGGCTGTGCTACCCATCTAAGTGTAGCTGTGTTGGCTGACCTGTACCAAACACTATCCTCTATGGCAGCATATTCCTGCAGGTAACTTGCTGGCACTGACCGCTCCACTGCTGACACCTTCCTGTTGCCCCATCGGGTACCCAAAGTGCCAACTCTTGTCTCACCAGGTCCTTTCCACCCGGGTGAATTTCAAGCTGAGAAAAGAACCCAAGGCACAAAATGTCGGACCGCTGATTTACTACGTCTGGCTGCCTTTTGGATTCGAGCCACCCAAAACTTTGACAGACCATGAGAAGGGAGCCACAGAAACCTGGTCACACTGCGTCCGTCCACTCACAGCCTGCAAAGTTGTGTGCATGATGCTGCAAAGGCCACCTGCAGGTTCTGCTGCCTCCACGAGACAGCTCATGTTTGGGGAAACTCAGAGGCATCCCTTCCCATCCAACACAGATTCCCAGGCCTGTCCTGGGACGCACCAGATGGACAGCTGCCATTTCACTTGGATTTAGGGTAAGTTGGGTGCTAGTTGCAGCTATGAACTGCTGGATGGAGAGTGTGTGGCTGCTGGTGCTTCTTGGGCTTGGCGTGTGCACACACACACTGAGTAATCTAATGAAGGGAAAGGGGAGCTGCATGTCAGAGCTCATCTTTCATCATTGCCTAGGAAGCTGCAGGTTTAAAAATGTGGTTTTAATTTCTTCTATTTTGGAGGTTATGGCTAGGCCCCAGCCTGGGGGACATCTTCTACTTGTGACAGCACTTAAGAATATGCCTAAATGTTCTGAGCAGGAGCTTAAGTGTTGTGCAAAGGCAGAGAGTTGTGCATTTTCTCTGTGAAAGGCCTGCCCCACAAAATGCTTGGATCTCCTCACGTCTGCATTTGTCTGAAATGTGCACCAGAGGGGGAGCACCGCAGTTTTTATAAGCAACTAAATCTGTGCGATTTATCCAACTCCCACGCATGGGGCAGTTTGCTACAAGACTCCCTACCAAAATTAAGCAGAATCACAGATTGGAAAGACAAACCTACAGGCCTATGTGCAAGATGCTCACAACTCCCACTCCTTCACCTGCTGCTGCAGGTGTCTTGTGTCCCCAAGCGCAGTGCTGTTCTGCATCTACCCCATGCACTGGTGGGGGGTGGGCACCACAAAATCCAGGGTGCTGATGTTGCCGGGGAGTCTGTCTCACAACCATGGGAAAAGAAAAATGTATTCAGGGTTATGTCTGGCTCTTCCTCTGAGCTCTACCTCTTCTGATGTGTCCAGCTAGAGACTCAGCTGACCATCAGAGATGCTACTGAAGCCTCTTTTACAGAGATAGTGTAACAAACGTCAAAACTGTTGAATCATGCTATAGTACACTGCTATATATGTTTCAAACTCATAAACAGTTAATGTGGAAATGATGGACATGGGGTTTCTTTCAGCCACTACCTCCAGGGTGAAGTAGGGCATTTTTAACTGCGTTGAATGATGCTGAGGGAGAGAGCAACAGCCTATCCAGATCAAAACCTCCACAGTGCATCTTTCACTTCCTGGGGCAACGATTTGTGCAGCTGGGGACTTACTATTCTTATGAATAGATGTTCAGAGAAGGGATTTGGCTATAGCAATTGTATCGGTGTCTGGGACTCTTTCCTGGAAACTTTTATATGTGTCAGACATTTCAACTGAGTTTATGTGGTGTTCTGCATAGCACATCTCCAGAAAAGTTTACTTTCCTGGCTATCTACAAGACACTGATCTTTGATTGTTGTGTACCTATATCCTGGAGGACATTGTGTTTGCTTGGATGTATTTCTCATTTGAAATATTGAAAATGATGGATAGAGAAGCTTTGGCAACAGCCAAACTTGTGATAATTGTCTGAGCTGTAAAAGCTGCTGGGGCCTTACAGAGAGTGGCAGCAGATGCATCTGTGCCTGTGTTACCCTGCTTTCCCAACATCCCCAAAGCTTGACTGCTTTTTTGACAACATTACAAAAGCAGTGTAGAAAGGGAAAGAAATGCGGTTAGAGAGAGTAAAGCATTTACTTGGAGAACTGACTCAAGGTATGGATGATGCTAAAAAGACAGAGCACTGGCCAGAGGACTGTAACATCTAGGAAAGCTTTTTTGTCTCCAGCTGATATTATTCACGTGATGCGCCATACAGTATGTCATCCTGTACATCTCCTCTGTCAGGAAATGTATGCAGGCAACAGAAAAAGGCCCCAAACTGCAGCAGCTCCCCTACCCAAGACCCACAGACCCATTGACTTTACTTAACAAACCAAGAGCATAAAGGGAAAGTGGAGATTTCATCCCTTCCCCTCCACTGGGGTCAGAATTTGGCTCCTTCAGCTACTGGATGTCTCTGTGAATCTCCGGTCGGCAGCCCAGCCTCACCACAAGCAGAGTCTGGGGCTCCATTTGTCTGGAATTGCTGATGTTACCTGTGAAATTGGTCCTGCTACTCCGAGGCCACCTGACCCTTTCCATGCTAAACTCTTGTTTTCTTCTCTTTATAACTTAGCCTGAGCATAATACATGTTTTGGAAGATGACCATATGATGGGCTCACAGGTACAGACCTGGTTTCCCCATTTTAGGAGCAATGTACTTCAACTGGAACAGGAGCAGGGCAGGGATGCCAGTGGAAACAGAGGGAGAGAACTTGCTGTCTTCTGAGAGAAGACTGAATTTGTCTTGTTTAGCCTAGCAACGAAAAAGCTGACAAAAGCTAGAATTGCTATCTGCAAATACATCAGAGAGGGAAGAGTTTCTTTAAATAGTCAGTTTAGCATGATAGCAAATGGTTTTAAAATGTCTGGTAGTCAGTCTGGACTGGAAATTAGATGATCTTTCTGCTACCAAAGTGATGAGGTCCTCATGCAGGCTTCCACAGGGTGCCATGAAGCCAAAATAACCCAATTAGCTTTAAGGTGAAGCTTGACCAATTGATGAAAGGGACCCTACAAAGGCATTGCCTGCAAGCACAGGACCCTGGCTTGCATGTTCTAGGAGGTGCCTTCCGCGGATGCATTTCCAAAATGAGAACTACAATTTGTACATAATATGCCAATGCTGAAGTTGTGGACATCTCATCCTGGGTGTTCAAAATCACTTAATTCACAAGCAAGGCCTTACCCTCTCTGTCCACTTTTCCCTACCAGTGCTGTTGAATATAAATGTATCATTGCTTTATTAGCTCTGCTCAAGTATTAAGGTGAGACTGTGTGAGAAACATCCAGGAGAAAATTAAATAATCTTATGTTTTGCATTTTGTTATGTGTGCTACATATTTTATTTCTCTTCAAAGAAATATTGAATAATGGTGTATTCAGACAACACTTTCTTAAAAAATATATAGTATGCCACCATATAATTGAAGCCTGTATTTTAACATGTAATGCAGTTTCTAACTTTTCCACAACTTTTCTAATTTTGGAGTGCTTGAATTTTCAGTCTTATTGTTCTTTTAACATAGAGAGGTGTTTGACTGTTGTAGTACTGAGGCAGCTGCAAGAATAGTCAATCAAAACAGATTTACATCAGTGGTGCTGTGCCACTAAGATAATAAAAATTTTGTATACTGGTAGGTAATAAAAAATAACAATTAAAAAAGGAGTTGATTTTCTAGTCAAATTGCAACTGAACTCTTTTGAGCTGTGTTTTACTAAATCCACTTGCAAGTGTTGGATAACACTAAAAGACAACAGGGAATTTCAGCATTAATAACGTTCTTATTCCTAAAACCAATTATTTTCAAACATGTCATCTTCACTAACTCTCAGTGAGGATTAACTACATGACAGGCTTGAACTTTCAAAAGCAAGTGAGTTTTAAATTATGAAAGAGCAGGGGGAAAAGGTGAGACTAATTTTTACCATACAGAAACATGTAAAGTTTTTCAGTGCATCATCATTCAAAGTCTTCTTAGCATAATTGTAATGAGAATTCGTAGAATCATAGAATGGTTAGAGTTGGAAGTGACCTTAATGATCACCTAGTTCCAACCCCCCTGCCATGGGCAGGGACACCAGAATTATACCCCTTCTCTTATTTTCTTGACTCCCTAAAAAGAAACACTTTGTGATTGAATGGTGTAGGCTAGTTTTTAATGAATCATTTATTATATGGATAGTTTACTGAAAATTAATCTCCCCCATCTAGACCAGAAATACGTTTCCATTAATTGCTTTGCAAGCATTTAAGTATATTTGTACTTCAAACTGCATGGACAAACACTAGCTGAATGCTACATTTGTGTTGTCTGACTGGATGGGATTGGCACCAAGAGCTAGGTGTCTTGTCTGACTCTGTGATAGTCAATTCAAAATCCAATTTCAGCAAATATTTGTGGACGTGTGAAAATATGTTTCACTGTACTCTCCCAGAAATATATCTCTGAGTATTTTCAGAGAACTAATTTCATAATTCTCACACTCCCTAAGTCCTCCTAAGTTGAGATGCATGCTGCTGTTGCACTACTCCTCTACAAGTCTTTCATCCTCACAGCTGGGACAAAATGAACACTGCCATTGGGTATTTGTGGGAATGCTGCTTGTACTTTTCTAACTGCATACGCATTTGCACCAAGTGTGAAATGCTTTAGCCCCAAAGCAAGTACTTACAGATGTGGGAAGCTGGTTGTTATTCAGGATTTGATTTCTTACGGGGAGTGCAACTCCAGCGAAATTTTCACTGATGGGATTTGTGTTACCAGGATGTGAGTTTCCCACACAAGCCACCAAAATGATGGACCGCCAATGTCAGGTGAATCAAAAGGCTCAATAAATGTACTTACCCAAGACAGAGAGGAGAACGTGAGGATTTCAGTGTGACAGAGACTGGCAGAGTTTCCATTTGGACATGTTGATGTTCGCTCTTTTTAAATTTTGGGCTAAGCTCTAACTTGAGACATCAATAAACCCCTGGAAAGCCTGTGGAAAATCAGCAGTGCCCAAACAGTGTCTTAGGTGGTGGCCAGGGACAGATGGCCCACATATCTCAGGGGTGTCACATAAATATTATCCTTCATTGGAGATATTAACGAGGGACATATTTCCAGGATGGAAAGGGTTATCTGGACTGAGAAAATTTAATCCTGAAAAATGGAAGACTGAAAAGAAGGTAATCATAAGTTTCAGGATTTAAACTTCAGCAGAATAGGATGAGATCTGTAGGAGAGGCAGTCTGCATCATACGTAAGGTTTTGGGGTGTTTGGGTTGTTTTTTCCATGGAAGTATTCAGCCTGCCCACTCTTGGCAAGATAATATTGGACAAGATGGCCAACACACTGGCTTCAACTCAGCAGCTGGAGCTGCTTCCCCAGGGCTTGAGGGCTCAGATACAGCATCGATGGCAGCAACTTAATGCCTATTATCAGGCATAAGGTGAGCAATGGGAGCTGATCCCATGCCATTAGTCCACAGCAACTGTGAGATAAATTACATTAGTTTAAATGTCACTGAAGGAGGTTTGGCTGACGTATGCAAACTCATTAAGCTACTTTAATCCGAGCACTCTAGGAAAAGGTGGTGATTTCAGCAGACTGAAATAGGATGGGGAGTCCTCACTGCATGAGACAAAAGAGAGACCACCATGCACAGCTCCTCAGGCCAAGAAACAATAGGGAAGTCCTGGCCTTTTCGGTGGAAAAATGAACTGTGCAGTCTTTCCCTTTCCATAGCACCTCTGCTTAGCCAAAGCAATAAACAACAGCATGAGGCTCGAGGGACGAGGCTGGCTCAGCACACAGGGACTAGGCTGGCACACTTCATCCTCCAGTTTCCTTCCTCACAGAAAAATGCATTTTCAGGTAGAGATGGCTGAAATAACTTCAGTCAAAAAAGGAGCTGTTCAGAGATGGTTTTTTTTCCATTAAGAACAATCATAAAACTATGTCCTCTGTCTTTGTCAAAGAAAATTAGAAACCTCCCCCAAACAGATTTTTCTTTTGCTAAAATAACACTTAACTTTTTTTTTTTTTTTTTAACGGGGTGGGATATTTTGCATTGAGAGTAATGATTTTTTCATAAGAAGATTTAGAAGAAAAAATACCTCTTCCTTGCAAAACCGATTTTTAACTGGGTTCATTCATAGACGTGAATTAGATATTAAAAACAGTCAGAGAGATTTTGATCCTGCCAAGTGTCAAGCATACTGCCAACATAGGCATTTTAGCTTTATTCTGAATTTCTAGCACACCAAAAGCTCTCCTAACCTTGTAGACATGGCCTGAATGCTGCAAGATAAATGTGTGCTCACCATCTACTTGGTGGTGAGCCCAGGTTCTCAGGGTTGTAGAACTGAACTGACAGTTCACAAATAAAGTCTTTCTTCCTTGATTTTTTTTATTTTTAGCTGACAAGTGTACTGATGGCCAGTTTCATTTGATTTGACACAGATGGTCATTTCAGTTGGCAATCATCCACCAAAATATATGTCACCCTTGGCTAATGACCTCGACTCATCAATAATCTTGTGACATCTTTTCCACATTGTATATGACATGTGCCTTTGAAATTCCTGCAATAACCCCTTCATGTTTTTAAATCCCAGACCACCAAATGCCTGGTGCCAAAACGTTATTTCTTCCTCACAGGTATGCACTAGCATCTGAGTGACGCTCCCTCCATCTTAGTCCTAGGGGATGGTGGGAAGGGACATGTAAAATGCCATGGGAGGGGACATCTGCCCTCTGTTTCTATCCATCACACCATGCCAGACCACAGCCTGAAAGGGCTGGAGCCAGTGGTTTGTCCTTCCTTCGGCTTTCCCCGAGACCTGGGAGGGAGGGATGCTGCATTGGAGCACCGAGGATTGAGGAAGGAGATCTTTTTGCACCTATATTTTTAAAGGATCTTGATATTAATAATTAATGGTCCCTAATAATTCTAGATCTGTATTTTCTCTACACCTATAATGATTGGGGATCTATAGCTTTGCCCTCTGAGCTGCCTTCTGAGAAGGAAGTTTAGCCTTTTGTATGCACTGAAGCCTTAAAACCTGATCCAGAGTCCCCTGTAATCCATGGCTGCCTGATCAGGCTCAAGGTTTTACGACACCCAGGATGCCATCAGCTCCTACAGAAGTAAGTGTGAAACAAGATAAAGTCTTGCATCTCTGTGCAAGATTTTCCAAACACTATTTGAAAGACATTTTCCAGCCTAATCTTTTACTGAAATCCTTCTACCCGGCTTACATTTGTTTCCATCACAGGGCTATTTGCCCAATAAATTAAACAGTCGATAAATGCAGTGGCCATAAATCTTCTCCATCACTAATTACCTTAAAATAGAAGAGACTGCTATTCTGCCTCCTTCAGTTCATCTGATACTTGTAGCAGCAGTAGCTGATCTGGGTAATAATCCCAGTAGTCTGTGTTCAACTATGGCCCGTTGCGGTGTCACAGGGAGAGAGAATATGAAAATCAGGCATATGGAGAGTAATTTTTCTCTCAAAAGAACATCCTAATATCAAACAATGAGAAGCTCTGGGACTTCCTAACCGGGATATTGCATACCTTTCCCTCAGCTGAGGTTGTTTTGCCATTGTGGAGAAATGCCCTCTGGGAGCTGCCGCTGTGTGACTGTAACACTTGGCAGTCATTCCTCTATGTGAGCTGTGGGGAATCTCCATCACTGTGCAGCCATCTGAACCTTGTTTCTGTGAGATCCCAAAGGCCTTTGCAAGGTTTGTTTATTATTAGCCTCATTTATCTCTCTCATGACTGATTTTGAATATAAGGAAAGTGGATCCTATTAAAAAATTCATATGTTACTAGTGTATCTAGGACACAGAGTCAAGTGTGGAGTAACCCATATTTCATTGTCATACTATTAAATAACAAGAATTAATTTACTTTACGCCAACTAGCTAAGCACAGCCGAACTAAATTTTAACATGTGGCAGAGGGTTGACATCTGCTAGATTAAAGATGTCATATGTGGATCCAGGATATTTTATGAAAAAGGTTAGTGAGTTGTGTCTGACATCACAAATTACCTTGTTGTTCTGCTAGGGAAACATTCCAGTTTGCTGTGCCCTCTCTGAACTGTTGATCCTAACAGCACAGCCCAAAGCAGGTGGCCATAGATGACCTAGAAGTCCTGCTTACATTTTTATGGTGTGTATGCCTATGTGGGAGGGAGTAGTGTTTGGAAAAGGAACAACATTGCACATCCCATCAAAGAGTATCTAGGGAATGGAGCTGTGGGCTCATCTGTGGGCAAAGCCCCTGTTGTTAAAGCTGTGCTTGGTAAAATGTTGTCACAAGTGACAGTACCAAACCCTTTTCTACTCTTTGCTAGGCATGTCCACCTCCTTGGTTGTGCTGAAGTACTGTTTGTTAGACAGTGCTGCGATGTAAATCAAAGTAGTGACATGGCACCTGCAAAGTCAGATGTCATCAGCTCAAAGGTCCTCTGCACTCACCTCAGCACAAATGAGGGGGGGTGGGAATGGATGGCAAGATCTGGCAATGGGTGATGCCATTGTTGTCACCCCTGTTTGCCCCCACCAGGCCGCAGCCCACCATGCCCTGTTTTGCAGTGGCCACTTCCATTGACTTTCTGGCATACAAGGGTGAGCAGTGACAGAGCTTTGGGGCCCACTGTGTGCTCAGTTTTTTTCTAAAAGGGATCATGACAAAAGCAAAGGTCATCAAAAAACACACGAGAAAATCCCATTTTAGATAAAAAAAACACAGTGGAGTTTGACCTTTGTTGTGTCTTTTGCCATGATTCCTCACTAGAGCTTTATATGGTATTTGTGGTCATGACGCTTTATTATTCCCACTGACCTGTTTCTTTCTTCTAGGCATTAAAAACAGCAAAGCTAAGAAGCACAAATTTTAGTTAGAACTGGTTGACCTACCCTTAGCAAGCACCAAGTGCATTCTTGGGTAATTCACAAACAGGAGAAGGAGACAAGGTCACGAGTCAACTCATTTGTTACAGCTTGACCCATGTTACTGAGCTTACGGATTGCTCCTGAGCTCTCATGGCCAGAGTCCTTTCCTTGGGAATTGCTGATTGAGCACGGATCAAGGGCCTTTCCATGACAGGGCCTTCCAGTTTCACCTTGCAGGCTGGCTGGCTGATTTTTAGTGGATTGATGAATGAGTTAGGGCACTGAGTCTCACACTGAGCACGAGGACTAGAGCTCTCCATTGAAGTTTTCAGGCTACATTAGCAGTGAGGAGATATTCAGAAGAGAAATCTGCTGCAGTGCAAGGCTACTTTGCGGTAGTGGAGAGAAGCCCCCAGCCACAATAGCACAAGGACATAAGGACATTAGCTGTATAAGAGGACGGAGTTTGCTATGGAGAGTCCCACACAGATCAGAAAATGGTCCAGATATGTCAGCTCTCAGAAACCAGTCCAATCATAAAAATGGACACTCACATGGCTCAAAAATGCAAGAGAGGCAAACAATTCATCCGGGCTGCCGTGAGGTTCCCCACCTCCTTTTTGTGAACAAAACAGAGCACAGAGGGAATAACCCATGCAAAATGCCAGTGATTCTGTACTATTCACCCTGCTCTGGTGCACTGAAGAGCAGCAGACTTTCCCCAGCCCACACAACCCATGGCTTTTGTCTGTCTGCACAAAGGATCTCTCCTCTGCAACACTCTGCAGCCCTCACAGGAATAGCACTGGCTTCTCTGTCCTGTTGCTGTGCAGAAGAAAATCATAGGTTCATGGAATGGTTTGGGTTGGAAGGGACCTCAAAGATCATCTAGTTCCAACCCCTCTGCCATGGGCAGGGATGCCTCCCACCAGACCAGGTTACTCAAAGCCCCATCCAGCCTGGCCTTGAACACCTCCAGGGATGAGGCCTTCACAGCTTCTCTGGGCAACCTGTTCCAGTGTCTCACCACCCTCACAGTAAAGAATTTCTTCCTAATATCTAATCTAAAGAGCAATTTATTTCTCATACATGAGTTAATATCTAACTGCCCATCTTGAGTCTGACTGATGAGAGCCTGTGTAACTTGGCAATCTTCCTCCGTTTGTAGTTCTGATGGATGGCTGTTCTCCATGAGTGCTGCTGCCTGCCATAGACACGGATGCCACCAAAACAGGCAGCACTCTGCAGTAAGCAACATCTGTAGCAGACAATCTATATAAGAGTGAAACGGTGTTTTCCTCCACTTGTTGTGCAAGGACAACGCAAACAGTGTGTCCCATCAAAACACTGGCTTGATTTCCTTTTTTTTTACTGATCAAGAAAAAAACCAACCCTGTTTCTCTTTCCCAAAACTTCCAAGGTAAAATTCATTTCAGACGCCCTCCGTGAGCTGGCTGGATAGAAGATCCTCCCTCGGGACTGCTCAGCATACTCATTACATTGCTCTCACTCCTCTAAGATAATGAATCATGTATCCCAGGACTTGCCTGCACTTGAAAGTTATCACTGATTAAGGTAAGGCGCAAATATAAAGTGCCATTGCTGTTTCTTAAGAGCAGCTCAAGGGTTGAGTTAAGCAGGAACAATGCACTCTGATTTTGCAATAACGGCTTCCACACAGGGTGTTAATCAGGAATGGATGATTGGAAACAACTCATCACAGAGACATGACGTAGGTGAATTGGCTACACTCACTCAAACCTCTCTCAGGGGGCTCCACCTGCCCTTGCCAAAGGTAGGAGAGCATTTCAAGCAAGCGCTGCTGAAGCTCCTATGGATGATTTTGATTAATACTCTACATGTTGAAGACTGTGTCATGATATGCAATAGGTAAACAGCAGTTACCTTAAACCATTAATATTAGTTGAGCTATCTGCTTTGCTAAAGGATGCCTAAGAATAAAGGTTGGTGTGTTTGCCCGTTGAGCAGTCAAGCAAATTAAAAGGCATTTGACAAAATGTTCCAGCTGTAAATGAAAGCCCAGAGCTAGATGCGACTTGTCCACAAGAGCCTGCCACTGGTGATGGTATTGCGCCTTGACCAAGTTGTTGTTAGGCAACAAAATTACAAAGGAACATTTAGCAGGTTGCAAGTCTTTTCTTCTTGTCTTTCACTTTTGCAAATTTCCTTGAGTGATGCTGCCCTTATTCTGTAATTGTCCCTGCTCAGTAGAGGTACTTGACAAGCCATCTGGGAGAATGTATCATTGCATAACCTCATACTCAACTGCCAATGCAGTTCACCTCTTTTGACTGGTGTCTGCCCCCTTTATGCAGCTGAGGACAATAGGAATTCCTCAGGTGTCCTTCAGCATGATACCCCTAGAGAAAAAAAAAAAAAGCTCAGAGTTTGGCATTCCTCTCTATTTTTCATGCTCTTAGCCTAACCCAAAACACTTGAAAAAAAATATTACTTGCCTGCTAAGGAAAGCTGTGAGGGAATTAGGTCTCTGGTCTCCAATTTACAAGCAGGTGTGGAAAAACACCCTACCCTTACCGTGATTGAAATGACTGTGGCAACTACTCACACTTTCAGGCCATCTCTGGCCGCTTTGTTCCTTTTAGGCCATCGCAGGTAGAGACGATTACAGAGGCTTCCTGGTCGATGCTCAGAGAAAAGCAGGTGCTTCCAGAAAGTGATGCCAGGCTGGGCTCTGTGCTTGCTGGAGACGCACGGGCTTGTCCCACTCAGACTTGTCCTGCTCAGACCTGCATCAGCTGGACACGGGCCAGCGGCTGCCCATGTGCCGGCTCCTACCCCGCACCACCTGCAAGGCGGAGGGTGGTGAGTCCCCCTTTCCTGTGTGTTGTGGGGTGAGAGCCAGAATGGGGGCTGCTACTGGGGGGCAGCTGGCCAAAGTCAGCTGTGTGAGGGTGTCTCCTGCCCTGCAGCTCACACAGTGCTCCGCTGCCCCTTTCACTTGGGATCAGCCTGTCCTGGGGATGTGAGCATCCAAGGGGTGCTTCAGAAGCTGGTGGAACGGTTTTGGGGTGGAGGGAAGGGACAAGTGCAGGGGGAATAGGAAGATAAACTTCTTGAGGAATAATTTGCAGCCCTGCATCTGAAACTTCCTTGGGGACCTGCATTATCTAGCATGGCCCCATGGGTTGATTTGAGGGGAGATTCAGTTAACAAGCCCCTCCACCTGCTGAAGAGCTGTGTCAGAATTTGGCTGGTGATACAAGTAAAAAGGCATTACCCAAGGGAGTCCGGCTACGTCTGTGGACAAAAAACAGCTTCAGAGAATACAGGTCCATACAACCAAGACTGCATTTCAGGGAGAACAGGTGAAGATGGTGGGTTAGAGCACAGAAACACCCAAAATGGCTAGTTTTCTTTTCTATATGATCTTTTTTTTTTTTTTATTTCAAAAATAACCTTCCCATCAATCCAACCCTGAGGCAGGTAAGACATGGGACTAAAAGCTACAGCTGACCCATATCTGCAGAGCAGGCTAAGAACAAAATATTTCAATAGTGTCTTGAAGTCCATAACTCAACCTTTGCTTAAGCTTCAAGATCAGCAACCCCAGCTCCGGTTGATAACACTGGGAACTGAGAGGATCTGGCACCTTTGAAAATCAAGCCCAGAGGGACTCGGAGAATCTCATCAGTGCCACAAACCCAAGGAAATTTCCTGATGGTTGCATTTTGTATTTGGAGTTTCACTGACCTGGAAAACAATACATGGAATATATATTCTGTGTACTCCTCACACAGCTTCTACACGGTCATCTCCAGTACCAAACGCAATACTCCCAGCTGCAGTCAGTGTATTCTTTTGCTCTAAATATGTCTTCCAGAGCTATATTTCTTCAAAGTTATAATGTGACTTGGAACTCTACTTTTATGATCGTAAAAGATTTTGTTCACACTATACTCTTTAACAGGTGCATCCAGAGACTAAGCCCATTTTAGGAATGTGTCAGAGGAACAGAGCTAAAATGAGTTGCCAAAGCTGCTGTCTGACCTTTAAATACGTACTTAAAGCTCCATCTCAGGGCTCCGCAGGCCCAAGGACTTTCTTTTCTCAGTGCCAAATGTGGAGTGTCTGCAGGTCAATTTTCACCCTGGCTCCTCCAAGCAAGGGGCTGAGTCCACACGCTAAAGCCAAGTACTGTTTACACAGCAAACTGTGGCAAACCTCTGCATGTAACCAGGCAACTCTCCTGTATGCTGAATGGAAATATTCAGCGTAAGCCTTTTCCTCTTGACTGTGTTTCTTCCTACACCTTGTTCTTCTGAAGCGGCTTCTGTAAGTTACTTGAGATACAAAAGTTTGCCTGTCACAGTGTAAAAATACCAAAGCTCCGCTGCTTTATCATCTACTTCCTTTGCCGGGAGTCCCTCAGGTCTCCAAGATGTGCCGCCAGGAGACATTATTCCTAGTATAGGGTTTGACATTTGGAGGTCTTGGCTGACCACAGTTATGGTTGGTGAGGGAAATATAGTTTATAAGGCTGCTGGGAAAAGGTGTGCTGCAAAAAAGCCATGGCAGAGAAAGGCGGCCAGCTGAGGACATGGTGGATCTGACTGAGAGGACTTTCCTTCTGCCCCAGCCAGGAGCTCAGAGAGACCAACCACCTGTTCACATGGATTAGAGATGTTTTGCTGACCTCAAAGCTAGTATTTGGATGCCACCAGTTAAGAAGGGAGCCTGAGCCTGAGGGAGGCTGTGCTTGTATGACAGGTACGTAAGGTGATACCATAGCAGCTTTTTTCTACTGCCCCCCTGGGCACATGAGGGATTGGAGTATTTGCTAACATCGTGTAAACACGGGGAAGCTCTCAAAGCTTATCAGCAGAGAAATGTCTCACAGTCAGTCCTGGCACAGGTCAGACTGCCCAGTGGGGTGGGAAGCTCTGCTACTGTATCTCCTGCCATAAGCCAGTAGCAGCCAGCAACTGGCACGTCTCTGGAGGAGGCACCCACGTTACACATCTCCGAGCATGCCAGCTCTCTGCTTCTCCAGCCTGGATGTCAGCCTGGAGACACCAGCACAAAGAGAGGAAAATGTTTTTTCCTTGTTGTGCTCAACTAGCATAAGGTGTCCCAAGGAACAGTAAGTTTAGACAGACTTTAGCCCAAATGTCAGCAAGATCAGTTACTGGCTTCCTTGTAAATCCCCCTCCCTGCAGAGCTGTATCTAAAGTTGAGTTAACTCTGAAGCATAATGATGTCAAGTCTAAGCAACAATATTGCTAACTGTTTTGGTGCTGATTGATTTACACACTTAGCAGGCTGTGTGCTGGTGTCCAGTACTGCTTCATGTCTTGGGACTTCTTCCACCACTCTGACCCCGAAGTAACATATACTGACTTTCCAGTGCAAGAGCAACCTCATGTATTTGTTTGGAACTCTTTGCTCCAGTAAGACTTCAGAAAAGCTGACCCCTCCTGGTTTTACACCGGTTAGCAAATATTTTCGTAAATTCAGTGATGGTAATGATTGATAACCAAATAATACTGTTTAGTTAATTAACAGCACGTGTTCTGCAAAGAGCAAATATTTTAAAAGAGCAAGTATTTCCTGTAGCTGTTCATTTATCACACTGGAATTCTAGAAAGCCATGAAAGAGGGTTGGAGAGGCCCAGAAATGATCTTGAGGTCCATGTCTGGTCTATGTCACTTCTGACAGGTGTTCAGCCAACCTGTTCATAGTCACCTCTAAAGCTGGAAAATTCCAGTTAGGCTTAGGAGAAAGATACCTTTGACAGTGAAGAAAGTGCAGCACCAAGAGAGGCTGAGGAAGTATGGAATCACCCTCACTGGTGATTTTTAAGTCATTAGACATGAGCCATGTTTCTGATGTTGCCTGGATGCCTGTTGCGTATGTTGGGGCAGTGGGCGTCTTGATGTTGGGAAGTCAAATTTTTTTGTTCAGACTTGCTTGTTTTAAGGGTGGTAGGTCCTTTTCTAGGTTACTCACCTTGTTGTTAAGGTTGAGTTCTCCAGACCCTTCAGTACAAATGATCTTTTCCTTTTGTCTTAATTTTTTTCTTCTGTGGCAGCATCTCAGCTGCCACATCTCTTGGTCTTTGCTCCAAAGAAGCTGGAACATAAGTGTTTGTGCAAAACTGTACAAGAAGCGGCTTACATAATACCTGCCCACTGTCATGGCACCTCATCACTCACCGGGCACCCAGCTCAAGCACTACTGCTACGATCTGGTCTATGGAGTATGTACATTTGTACCATGCAGTGAATTTGGTCACTCGATCAGAGGCCTTTTTTGCAGGTGAGCTGAAACAGCGAAACTGAGTGAAGTTAGTGCTGATGGCCATGTGGACACTCCAGCCTGGATGCAGCCACGGCTCCATCAGAGGACACGAAACCTTGCTGCACCACATACTGCTAGGATTGGAGAGAAGCACAGCAATTGTCTGGGAGGTAATAATTCCCTTCAGGTTAAATTAAATTTATATTGGTTTAATTTAAGACAGTTGGGAAGACTTTTCAAGCTAAAATAATAAAAGCCACTCCTAAAGTGAAATAATAGATGTGAAATAATAGGCAATAATGTTGACATATGGCACTAATTATAAAGATATACTGTCCATGAAAGGTTTGCTATTAACGAAATTGAACCAAAATAAGTTTCTGTGCGGACTATAACCCAGAGGCCAATGGGTCTTAGGTATGTTTGAGAAGAAGGATCACTGACCCCAAGCTCTGCTGGCACAGATCAGGAATTCCATGGCCCAGATAATTTTTGACTTTATGCTTTAACACAAAGAAAGTTGAGACAGGTTGACAGGCACAAAGCACATGCTTTATTCACCGTTTTTGTAGCTGACGGCATATATTGAGTTCAACGTTAAACGTGAAGTTGTCCCCAGTGGCCAGCCAAGAAGAGATGCAGTGGGGGGTCCTCAGGTGAATGTCCTCTCCTAGGTGTCCACTCCAGTGCAGCAGGAGATCACAGTCATATCCAAACCCATCACCTATGATTTTCCCCTGGTAAAATTATACCCTTCATTAAAGCCTGCTCAAGCTGCCTTTTGGTGATCTTTGTCTGATGACAACACTGGCGCCGACTGAATTATGCTTAATTAGGTACAAATGTTGCATGCTAATTGGCTGCTAAGCCTTGTACACATCTGTAATTAAGTAATACTTATCATATACTAAAATTACTATTATTTACTCATTATCTGTCGTATTTGTTGTAATATCAGTCTAGAAGGCATCAGGTGGACAGGGTGGGGGAACCTCAGTGCAGACTACAAATTATAGCTTGACAGCAACGTGAGGAGAAGGCAGAGGAGAAGAGGACAGAGGGATGGCTGAGGCATAGGAAAGCAAGCCCTTTCTCAGGGAACGCACCAGTGCAAGGCTGTGAGGAGAAGAGCATGAGATACCAGGCCAAGGAGCTGCCATAGCAGCCCCAAGGTATGTTAGGTGAAAGGCTACGAGCAAAAAAAGCCCTCTTAAAACCGCAAATTGAAGGCCTTTAGCAACAGAGAAGTACAAGCACTTAAGCACTATGCAACATTGGGGTAACACAACTCCAACTAAGCCTCATAAAAATGGCATGGTAATAGGTAGTGGGGTTTTGACTGTATCCTGCACTTTGAGAACACCCAGATTTTCAAACTAGCTCGTGTATTTGACACAGAGCCATTGATGAGAAGGTCTGAGCTTTTATTTCCTAGTTTAATTGTGTATATGATCTACCATAGGTAGGGAAGATTAAAGAGTAAGGAACACCTAAATCTAGAAAGGAAAAGGCAGAGCTCAAGAGCTGAACGTCAGTAATTGCAACAGGTGCAAAAATACAATTAGTGACATTATAATTACTAAAATTAAATATCAATTTATATGAGTATGCACTATAATACTTTTGACAGCCTCAAATATTGTGTGATGTCAAATAAAATCAGGATGACAGCTCTCTAATTTGTAAAGAAGCAGTGCTAGAATCATTAAAGCTCACTTAAAGGATTTTATTCCATAAGGTACAAAGACAGGAAATTTTTTAGTGCACAGAGGATAAGTGCTTATAAACACCCAATCAAACCATGCATACATCTGCAGCTATTAAGACACAGAGCAGCTTTTCTAAAATGCAAACGTGGTACAGAGTGACAAACCCTACAGCAGCACCATGGAAAACTCTGGTGTGAAGGAGAGTGAGTGGCAAGAGGGTCATTCCATCTGGGATAGGACCCACCTCACTTCAGATACTGCAGACGCACAGGCTGCACGCTAGTTGTGTCTGTGTGCCTTCTTCTAGTCAGTAGGGAGAAACGGGTACCACCGGAGACAATCCATATAAATATCCATTTAGGATGCCTGGTGATGAGATGATTCCAGGTGATTTCTCTCCCGTACTAATTTTCACAAGAGATCTTGCCATCTCATGGAGATTATTTTCTCCAGTGTACCTCTCCAAGGCTGGCCCTTTAAGTGTGTGAGAGTTCTGCAGCCACAAGGCTCATTCTTTTTCCCTTCAAAACAGCTTCACTTTCCTCTCCCACCTTCTCTCTTTCCTCCCTGTGTTTAGGTCCCTTTTCCTAGCAGGATGGCTTTTTTTTTCCCCCGTTGCTAGGTTGGTAGCCTAGTTTCCCAAGGAAAGGAATCATGAGATCACACTGTCTGTGCAAGTGCCAGTCAGTCCCTCCTAAATAATTTTTGAGCCTGTGAGCTGAGTTTGATCGAACTTGACAGGGGATGGAAGTCTCAAAGATTTGAGCTGCCTACAAGTGCTGTGGAAGCAGGCAGGCAGAGGAGAAGAACCCCGGGAGTGCATCCACTGCAGAAACACAACTGTATTGCTAGACACCAGAGAGTCCACACAGGAGACAGTCATTACCACTGAACACCACGGGAGATACAATTTCACAGATTCAGCAGCTCACAAGACGACTTGATTATATATGAGCATGAGCAAAATGTTCTTCTCCCCTTCTTCTAGAGCACAGGGCTTCCAGTTGCAGAGCAGCAGGAGGGGAGCTCAGAAATGACAGGCCAGCGGAGTGAATTTAGAGCTAATTGCTGCTCCTTCTCAGACCGGTACTCATACGGAAACCTACTCAACTTCCCAGTGATGCCCGTACCCCAATTTGCATGATCTAGTTCACGCAGAGGACGAGATCAGAAACTTCAGACCGCAGACTAACGTAAGCGGAGCAAGTCCTAAATTGCCATGAGCTGGCACAGCTCCGCTGTAGCCGGGGAAGCTGCCTTATAATGGGCCATCATTTCTAAGCGCAGCTCCATGACTAAGCGTCCGGCTCGGTTTTCTTTGCATTTGTCTACATTACAGTTGCTAATGGCGATTCGTTTAACACAAGCATGAGTCGGAGCACAAGCTAAAGATCGGCAAACGCTGTGCCCGGTGCGTAGGCTGGCTCCCGCTTCTTCCTGCTGTGGCTTTTCCTAGAAAGTCAGCCACCTCAGGACTGCCTGACTACTGAACCTGAACAAACTCCTCTCAGTTCCTTGTTAAGGATAGCAATGGGGAAAAACAAGCTATTCACCCAGGTGGGGTTCAAAGAAAAGCTGAAAACACTCAGCTTACAGAAAAAAAACCCCAAACTAACCACAGCTGACATTAAAATGGAGATGGGGGAGTTGTACAACTTTGTGTATTCAGTGAAATATTGATATTTTCTTCTTCTCCTAAGCCTTCTACATATCGATGTGCCAGATCTCTGATTTAGGTGGAGAGAGCACAAACCGCCGACACCTGAAGACACAGGAGGGAAGGAAATGAAATGAAGCTTTGGTGCACAGCAAAACCAGGGAGCTCACCAGTAGAGAGAGACATGGCTGAAGATGGACTGGGATCTCTGCAAGAAGGACAGGTATTGCAATGTGTCCTCGACAGCCTGGTCAAATACACAGGCTGAAATTCACAGCCTGAAATTCCTGTAGCACAGCATCTGCATTAGGTGATATGTTACAACATTCTTTAAAATGAAGCTTCTTCCATGGGAGACGTGAACCACAACTCTTGTGCTCCCCAGGCTGAATGTTTTCTGTTACACAGCAGATCTACGAAGCCACAGGGAAGCATCCTTCACCTATTATTTGTTGTTGTCATTTCAATCCAGACGTTTTTCTTCTGATGAAAGCTAAAAGATAAAATAAGATCATTCTAATTAATAATGCCTACCTCCTCGCGTACCTTTTTTCACCCACTGAAGATCTCAGTGTTACTCCCCTTTAATAGACGGTAGAAATAAGGGTGAGAGAGATCAAATGAAACGTCTTGGCAACAGAACAAAACCAAGTCTTGCATCACAGGTCTAGTAAAAGGGACAAGGACGCCTATTAAGTCTCAATAAAAAGCAAAGCTTAGGACAATTTTCTGACATATTGGATCCTTAAATGAGGTGTTGTGAAACTAATGTGACCAATGCTCCATGCTAACAAAATACATGTTCTGGGTTTTTTCATCTGAAAACATAATTTAGGGTTTATTGGAACATGGTAAATTAAATGGGGCTGTGATTTTACAGGAATCATTCCTCTGCAAAGGGTGGCTTGTGCCAGAGGACTGGAAAATTGAAAGTGCCCCAAAGGAGTGCAGGGACAGATAAGACCTTTTTCACTACACAGTCAAAATGAAATGCAGAAAGGAGCATAAATACCAAACTATCAATTTACTGTAAAACTTCTCATACGTAAGATACTACTATTAGAAGTTCTGACAAAGAGAGACGCTATATTGGACACTTGATTTGACTCTTGAAGAGGAGCATTTGGCAGAATTAGACCATGTATCGAGCCTGTCCTGATGAAAACTTACTGATAGTGTCTGTAGCAGAGGTGGTTTATGGGGGGATAAATCTGATTAAAACAATTCCCATCAACATCAGTGATGATTTTTTTTAATGTTTTCTTCCTTTCTTCCTTCTTCTATTGTTCTTTTCTGTTTGATCGGCTGGGGTTTGGTATTTTGTCCCCTGCCTTAGGGAGCATCAGCTTGAATATCCAGTAGTTTCCAAACTGTTATAAAAATTGGTGGTACTAAAGTGGTATTAAAGGATGTGCTGCCCATCCACTCTTGAGTCTGCTGCTTCACAGCAAAAAAATGGTGCCCTGCAGATCTGATCTTTGATGCTTGAGAGATTTAGTAAGTTTTTCACAGTCCTTAATAAGTTGATATCATAGGAAAGAGACCTGGTGGTGCAAAGTACGATGTACACACAAGCACTTCGTATTTTGGTGGCATGAACCTGGAGTTCATATTTAGATAGCACCCCTGTCAGAGGCAAAACTGAGCATTCAAAATCCTTACCTAGGCAGAATGCATATCGACTTCAGAGGATACTTCTTCCCAGAGAAAGGCTGTGTAAAGAAGGTCGGGGCTAGTTTTTTGTCCCTTGCAGCAATGCTGTTTCTCTTGCTGAAGAGACTTCCAGTACCTGTGGGCATGGATTTTTGCTAGTGGATACCAGCACTTGGGTGAACTACTGGTCAGTCTCACCTTGACCTTCAGCAGGCTGTTTCCATCTTTCCTTCATATCAGCTTAGGACATAAACAAACAAACAAAACAAAGCAAACAATAAACCCAAAAAGCTAGGGTAGAGGCCACAGGCTGGGTTTCTGACCATTTGAACCACTTAAACCTATTTCTGCAGTAGCCTCCTGAAAAGCAAAGCCTACGTCAGCACAGCCTGCCCATCCATTAGCAAACTCTTAGCTTGGGAGTATGTGGCTTTGAGTAAGATCTTCTAACACAGACCCACTGCGGGGGTTGGAGAAGAAAGGAACAGCCAATAACTCACCAATGACAGTGCTGTGTCTTTCTCTCACATCACCTCCAGCTTTTCTTCTCACTGGTGGAACCGGGCAGCAGAAGGTCCTTAGCCCAAAGCAAACAAAAGTCTTGCTGTAGCACCATTGCAACGGGCGTTGGGTTGAAACTGTCCCTCAGGAGAGACAGCAGCCAGCTGGAAGCATATTTGCCAAAAGCACCATTGATCATCAGCTGCCAGTAGCCTAAAGCAACTCCTTTGGACAGCTAAAATTGCATCCGGTTTTGTAACAAAGACTCCTCTGCTGCAGTCCCCATCACTCCCTCCACCCCCAAAAAAAACCAACCCAAAACTCACTCTTTTGCCCTGTGACAAAGAATGAAGTGGCTCTGAAAAATAACCTGATTTGCCACCTCCTCCCACTAGTCTTGCTAGCCACCTCCTGCACCGGCCTCACTCTGCAGCAGCCCCTGTAAGCAGGATCTGCAGCTAAGGCAGGATAGGAGGGAAAAGCTGGAGGAGGAGGAGGGAGGGGGAAGGCAGAGAGACTGCATACCTAGAAAGCCAGGAGTACTGCTGTTGCCCACCCTGGAGGCACCACCTCCGCATCAGGCGGCAGTAACAGAGGGTGAATCTGGCTCTCTGGATTTAACAAGCTCACTTTCCTGTAATTGGTGCCCTCAGGCACTGCTGTAGTGCACCTAATAGCACTAATTATTAATGAATCAGCCTTGATGAATAGGAAGGCTGAACTGGCCTCTGTTTCCTTGGGCTGCCAACCCATCACAGGGCCTACTGGATTGCACTGGGCGGGAAATCAGCTGCACAGATTTAAACAGGGCCCTGAAGAGGAAGGGGACTGGGAGAGTCACCTATGCATTTGTCCCCAGCCCGTGCAAACCAGCCAGGGACCAACAGTGCCTTGCTGCTTCTTCTGAGGCGTAGACGTAGCCACCGGAAAGTCCTGCAAGAAATGGGTACTGCACCTTACTTTTATACCATCCCTCCCTGCTCCCTCCATAAGGACCAACCTGTTTACCCACGCTACAATTCAGACAGCTTTTCCCAGTTTGTGCATCCTGGCTTGAGCTTTTGCTCCCAGCACAGACCCGCTCCATCTCTCTGCTACAGCCTCCAAAAAGGAGCAGGTGAGAAAGGGACCTTTTTTTCCCCTTTAAAGGAAAAAAAATGGACCACCACCTCAGTCTGGCCGCATCAGAGGGGCAGCCCAAGGGGGGAGCAAGGCGCAGCCCCCCCTCTCCAGGGCTGAGCCAGGCTGCTAAAAGGTGGAGGCTGGCAGAGAGCCCGATTGCCGAGCACGGGTTCATCCCGCACCGCCGGGGAAGGAAGGAGCCAGCTTTCTGCCGCCCTCCGGGGACTGCGGGGCTGCGGTTGCTCAGTCGGAGCTGGGGACGGGAATTAGGGCAGGCAGAGCCGCAATGGCTGCAACCCTCCCCGATTATCCAGCCAGCTAGAAAGGCACTGGCTTGTCTTTTGTTTCAGCGATGGTTTTTTTCCCCTGTTGATCTGAGGTTTGCCTTTTTTTTTTTTTCCTTATGTGTGTGTGTGTATTTTACAAATAGGAGATAATTTTACTGTGGTAACTATCAACGTTTAAATTCTTTTCTGCTGCCTTTTTTCCCTCCCTAGTTCACTAGCTCACGTTTACCCAGGAGTTAAGGGGTGTTCAGAGAGTTGAACCTCTCCAGCTTTTCCTACAGCAGCCGCTGCCCGGGGCAGTGGGACCGGCCCGGCAAACGACACCGCAGCCTCCCCCCCCGCAGCCCTCTCCTGCCAGCCCTTAGAAACCCTCCAGGTGCAAGGCGACAGAAGGCAAACCGAGTACGCTCCGTCCCTGCCTGGGACTTGGGGCAGATCTCATGTTTCCTTGGCCACAAAACAAGGCAAGACGCAGCAATCACCCCTGTGTTAAAACAAAACTCGACCCTTGCGCTCAGGCTTCAGAAATGACACCTGAAAGGGACGTAAAGGAAAACAACCAATGCCCTGAGCATTGAGGGGCTCTTATAAAACGAACAGGGGGAAGGTGGGGGTCGGTTGGTTGCTCGTGTTCCCCGAAAAAAAATCATACCGAGCTGCCGGCGGAGAGAGCATCCCTTGCCGGTTGCCCGGGGACAGCTGAGCCGGCGGGACCGGGGTTTGCTGCCGTCCCTGCCGCCTATGCGGGAAATCCCGGGGGTGCAATGCAGGTTTTGGAA
>NW_009648440.1:771778-772228 GCF_000708025.1 Charadrius vociferus
CCCTGCTCCTGCCGCCGGCCCCCTCCCGACCCGCTCGGCTCTTTTTTCCCCGGTTTGCCACCGTTTTAACATTCGCCTCAACGGAGGGCTAATTGGGGGATGTGCTAATTACGGAGAGATTATCCATTAGTAATTCAACCTCACGCGCGGATAACTCGGGTCCACTAATGAGCTGGAAATCGCCCCCTTATTATGGAGTTTTAGTTTTCTTCCGAGGGGTGAGGGAAAGCTAGGAGGCTCTTTTCCCACCGTCCTCCGATGGACGGACACCGTCCAGAAGCCGGGAAGCCGGGGGCGGCGACGGGAGCACGCCCGGCTGCACCCAGGCGCCGGTCCGGGGGGATGCCGGCAGCGGGCGAGAGCGGAACCCGGGCAAGCCCGGGGCGATGCGGGCTGCCTGCCGCCGGCGAAAGGTCCCCGGGGGGGCACCCCAGCAAGGGCTCTGTCTCC
>NW_009648440.1:772379-774821 GCF_000708025.1 Charadrius vociferus
GGGTGGTGGGGGTTGAGGCTAGGGGGAGGGCAAAGAAAAACGAAATGCAAGCAGACCTGTGTCTGCCGAAGCGATGCTGAGCCCTGCAAAGTCCCCCCTCCCCCCCCCAGTGTATTTTGTCATTAAAAAATCAACATTGCTTCCAGTGGTAAAGGCGCCTGGCTCCAGTTCCTGAGCGCATTCGTTGCTGGGATTCAATCCGTTTGGGAAATGCAGATTGGCTTGCGACCCACTGTTTGATTTATGAACTGTTACATTTGCTATTGCTTACACATTGCATTGCAGACCTTGGGAAGGAAGGGGAGCAGGGAGAAGGGGCGAAGGAGAGAGAGACCCTGCCACCCTACACATTGGCAGAGGAGAGCCATTGCACAGGCGACGGCTCCCCACCGGAATAAATCACCTCAAACCAATTCGCGGCCCTTACCTCCCCATCACCCACTCACCCACCCACCCCCGGTCGCCAGCTGGGCTCTCGCCTTATAAGTAACAAGGACGTGTTTACTCTTTGATGTGTATAAAGGCATCAGGCGCCTATAAATAGCCGAGGTTAGAGAAGCTTCTGCTGCGAAATCAATACCCCGTCCCCCCCTTCCCCTTGCTCCTTCGGCTGCCCCCGAGGGGGCTCCTGCTCCGGCTCCGGGCGGCTGGGAGACGGGGTGTTAAGATTTTGGGTTTCGGGAGGAGTGTGGGACGAATTATAGCATATTTTCGATAAATAAATAAATAATAAAAAAGAAGATTAAAAAACAAAAGAAGGCTAAGACAAACCAATTCTGCTGCCCTGTCCTTGTTTGAACTGTAATTGCCATGTTCATCAAGGGCTTGGTTCGGGCTTTAGCCTTCCTTGCCTTAAAAGCCCTGTCCTTTTCAAGACAGTCTAGGCATATTTTATAAAAAGGACGACACCCTCATTTCAAACAATAATTTTTATTTTATACTTCTGTCTATACTTTGTAGCAAATCTTTTTTTGTTATTTTTTTTTGCTGAATTGACTTTATAATAAACTTTTGTTTAAATTACATTTTTCTTCTCTTTTAAAATCAAGGCTTTTTTTCAAAATCTTTTTTTCTGTTGTTGGTATTTTTTGTTTTTTGTTTTTTTTTTGTTTTTCTTTACGTTTACATTTAAGCCCCCTTTTTGTGATCTCTACGGTTGGATATTTTACTGGTATGTGTAACATCTAAAACAAAGAGGAGGAAAAAATTAAAGGCAGTGAATTCGGAAAGATGCCTTCGAACAGCAAGTAAAGGTAAACTCTCAGAGATCTGTTAGCAGCATTCCTTCACTCCTCCGGGCATTTCAGACACATCTCTTTCTTTTGCTCTTTCCTTCCTTCCTTCTGTCCTTTCATCCTTCCTTCCTTCCTTTACTGTTCGTTTCCCTCTCTCGCTTGCTCGCTTTCTTTTCCTCTCGAGGAAAATGCTCTTTTTTATTTATATATATTTTTTTTTCGCAGTGGAATGACCAAAAAACAAGCGACTGTGGAGGAAAGATGAGAGATTGTGAATTATTCACCATATGCTTCACACGTGGACATCTACCTTGGATTCATCGCCAGTGCCTCTTTTTGCCTGCGTTTTTGTTCTCGCCTCTCACACTGCCACATTTTTAGAGGAGCCCGTGGCCCGCCGGGAGGTATCCCGGCCGATTACAACCTTAGCATTAGGTGGCCCAGAGCCGTTCCTGAGATTGCTTTTGCACAACGAGGGCTCGAGTTTGTTTTGTTTTTTTTTTTCCCCTATTTTTGATTCGAAGCGATAGTAAAGCTGAGGTCCGATTTGGGCTGCGCGCCGCTGCCTGTTTGGTAACATTTGGCAAATAAAAAAAAAAAAAAAAAAAAAAAAAAAAAAAAAGGGAGAACGCTTCCACAGTCCTACATGGGTGTTTCACCATCAGCAGCCACCACCACCACCATCATCATCATCAACCACAGAAAAGCACAACGTCCCCAAAGCAACGGATGGACACTTCCTCGATAGATCCAGCACATGGAGAGGGTGTGGGTGTGAGTGTGCTCGCCCCCCCCCCTAGAAAGGCAGCCAGGTCACTAGCGCGGCCCACAGAGCCGCCAGCAGCAGGGGCAAGGCCGGCGGGAGGAGGGACGGTGCCGCGCCGCTGCCGCCTCCGCACAGTTCAAATAAGCTGCCTTGGAAATCGAGGTTTTTGGATTCCCGTCTCAATTTCTCCCAGAGGTCTGTCGCTCCTTCCTGGCAATCGGTGAGCGCTGTGAGGGTGCAGGCGTGGAAATCGTCCCAGTACCTGCAGGAGGGGAGAGCAGCCGGCATCAAAACAGGCACGCACCCACCTTCCCGAGGGGGGGTGGGGGTGGAGGGGGGACGGACCCTCAGACCCCCCGACGGCGGAGCTGAGCGGGGACATGATTTAAAGTGGGGTAGCGCCCGGCGGGGAGGAGCCATCTCCTCCCCCGCCCTAAAACC
>NW_009648440.1:774850-776717 GCF_000708025.1 Charadrius vociferus
AGGCTTTGCGCTGGGCACCGGCTCTCCTGCCAGCTCCCGGGGGGCTGCCGCTGGCTGTCGTTTCGGGGGTCCCCCTTCCCCAATCCCACCTCCGGTACCAGCCCGGAATGGGTGGGATGGGGCAAAAATTGCTTTGGTGGGTCCCTGCCGGGGGGGGGCTTTCCCTGACGGGAGGAGAGGGCATGCACCCCTCGGCGGGCAAACGCTAGCCTAGGAGCCCACGGACTTGTCCCGAGGGTTTTTCGTCACCGGTGGGAGCCGGCAGGAGGGAGTGGGAAAGGCATCGCTTTCCCAGGCGGAGGCGGCACTCTGGAGGGTCCCGGTGCGGCGTTAGAAACCCTCGGGAGGAATCCCCCGGGGTGGTAGCGGGCCCTGACTGCGGGGGCAGGAAAGGAAGAGGAGGAGGAGGAGGAGGAGGAAGAAGAAGAGGAAGAAGGAACACCTTCCCCTCCTGGGCACCCCGCACCGGCCCGCGGCGCGGGGGACTCCCCATCCATTGCCAGAGGTCTATCTGCAGCGAAAGGTTTCTCCTTCCCCAGGATAATTTCCAGCTGTTCCCACACGTTTTTCCTTTTAATTCCCTTCTTCACAGGGTCTGGACCGCGGTTTGTCAACGGGGCAGGACTCGTCCCACTGCCCCACCTGAGGGGGACGGGCGGACATTTCCTCTCCGCGTCTGGGCTATCGAAAATCACCCCGAATCTGCCTTTCTCTCTCTTATTTCCCCCTTTTCTCCAAGCAGGCGTCTGCAAACTTGGATCTTGATTCTCTTTTTTTTTTTTTTTTTTAAAGTAGTCCTACAGCCTCTAATTTATGAGCACTCTAAGCTGGTTGTAGACTCCCAATGTTTGCTACATTTGTAATAAATAATGAGATACTGAGAAGCCAGAGTCTGAGAGTGTGCCTCTCCTGCAGTATTTCTGCTGTAATTGCATCTCCCAAAGGAAAATTAAATCTTTCCCCGTTCTCTCTCAATACACATCCCGGCACAGGGTGAAGGCAATCGGCTGGTGGGAGGTGGTCGGGGAAATGGTCTTGCTTTGAAAAAAGGTACTTTTTACAGATCGCGACGACCTCTGGTCTGGTACTCCAGGGCCAAAGGACATCATATTAGGATGCTGCTGCCCCTGGGTATTTATTTCTCGTGCAGGACACAAGGTAAACCGCAACCCAGCATTTATAGCGAGGTACCAGCCTTAGTAGGTGCAGCAAAGTCATGCTTGGCTCAGAAACCTCTGGGCAGGAAGAGAGGAGGGTTACAGACTTCTTTTCTTTTCTTTTCTTTTCTTTTCTTTTCTTTTCTTTTCTTTTCTTTTCTTTTCTTTTCTTTTCTTTTCTTTTCTTTTCTTTTCTTTTCTTTTCTTTTCTCCTCTTTTCTTTTCTTTTCTTTTCTTTTCTTTTCTTTTCTTTTCTTTTCTTTTCTTTTCTTTTCTTTTCTTTTCTTTTCTTTTCTTTTCTTTTCTTTTCTTTTCTTTTCTTTTCTTTTCTTTTCTTTTCTTTTCTTTTCTTTTCTTTTCTTTTCTTTTCTTTTCTTTTCTTTTCTTTTCTTTTCTTTTCTTTTCTTTTCTTTTCTTTTCTTTTCTTTTCTTTTCTTTTCTTTTCTTTTCTTTTCTTTTCTTTTCTTTTCTTTTCTTTTCTTTTCTTTTCTTTTCTTTTCTTTTCTTCCTTTCCTTTCCTTTCCTTTCCTTTCCTTTCCTTTCCTTTCCTTTCCTTTCCTTTCCTTTCCTTCTCAGTTTCTCATTTCACATCCTTCTTTTTCTGATTTTCGGGGAGCAAAACCCGAAAAAATCGCTATTCCAAACATATTTATGTCTAAGGACTTCATCTCGTTTCTAAATACGACTTTTTTTTTTTCTTTCCTTTTTTT
>NW_009648440.1:776854-777808 GCF_000708025.1 Charadrius vociferus
CCCCTGCCGGGGATGCGATGCCCCGAAGCGGGGCGGGCGAGGCCGGAGCGGGCGGCTCCCCGGACCCCACCAGCCGCCCCAGGTTTCCCTCCCCCGGTCAGATCCGCTGCCCTGAGCTCAGGGGAAAACTACCCCAAATTTAGGGCTCCTCCAGCTGTCCCAGTTCCTCCAGCTTCGCAGAGGAGCTGTGGAGGAGGGGAGCAAGAAGCCGATTTTGCAAGGCGAGCTCTTTTACTCCCTTTATTATTTTTCATTGGTGTTTTCCTTTTTGTAAATAATTATTTTATATTTATTATTATTATTCCCCTTTATCGTTGTCCCTTCCTTCTCCTCCCCTCTGTGCCAGGAGCGGGGCGACACTGGGAGGAAATGAGCTCCCCGGGGGCTGGGGGGGCGGGAGCGGTGGAGGGGGGTTAGACAAGAGCTGCCGCTGGGAGATTAATATTGTGGCTGGGGGATATTTATTTTTTATTAAATTTTATTTTCCGAGGAATCTCCTCCTCACCCCCAGCTGGGGCGAGTAGCCTCCCCCCGGCCTGCCTTTGCCTGGAGCGCCGCGGGGGGGGGACCCCGGAGCCTGCCAGTGAACCCGGGTCACAATGGCAGCAATAAGGGAAGGGACAACAACCCCCGTGCAGCTAATATCAACGTCCCAGTGCAAAGCGGGAGAAGGGAAAGAATACAAGCGAGGAGCTTAGGGGAAAAAAAAAATAAAAATAATAAAAGAACACCCTCCCAGCTCAGATTCAAAGAGGGAAAAAAGAAGGGGCATTATAAAAACTCCTTCCAGACTTCACAGTTCCCCAAGCCCGGCCTGTCCCCAAGGCGGTGCGGTTTGGTGGGACCCCCGAGCAGAGACACCATCCCCAAAAGCACCAAACCCCGCGTTACTTCTCTTGCTTCCCATCCCACCGCCACCATCCAACCTCGCCCCCGCTTCCCCAGCCCCGGGTC
>NW_009648440.1:777908-778617 GCF_000708025.1 Charadrius vociferus
CTTTTTTTTTTTTTTTTTTTTTTTTTTTTTTTTTTTTTTTTTTGTTTTGGAGGGGCGAGGAGGAGGGGAGGCGAGGTGAAGATGCGCTGCCTGTTTCTCCCCTGACTTGCTCCTTTGTTAGCAAATTCCTCCTCGAAGCAGCAGGCGCGTTTCTCCTTACAAACACTGGCGCACACACGCACACGGCTCCGTATTTGCCCAAGTCGCTTGTAAAATACCGTGCAAGGCGCAGCGGGAAAATAACAACAATAATAATAATAATAATTAAAAAAATAAAGAAGATCCTCAGCTACACTTTTAACAATACTACAGGGAAAACAAGTTAAGGTTGAAATATGTGGTAAGATCTACTGCCTTTGCTTGCTCTGAGGGAAAAATTAAAAATAAAGTCATAAATGACGGAAAAATAACATCAAACTGTTCCCAGTAAGGCCTCGGGCACCCTTCGGGATTGCGCTGGGAAACGGCTCTCGGTTGAACGCCAACAGTAACAAACCCGAGAAGAGCCTCCTTGCAAACGGGGGAAAGGAAAGGAATCACGGCGTGCGTGAGGTGGTTCTTCCCCGGGTGTCCGTGGCGGCCGGGCCCGGCCCCGCGGGGGAACGGGACGGGACGCAGGGACATTGCAGCGGGACGCAGGGAACGGGACGGGACGCAGGGACATTGCAGCTGGCCGCAGCACCGCGCACACGCCGGCAGGAGTCCCACC
>NW_009648440.1:778956-779725 GCF_000708025.1 Charadrius vociferus
GTCCCCTCCCGATCCGTCTTCCCAGGACACGGCTGCGGCATGTGTGTGTTTCCTTGCCGGGCACCAATTACAAGCTAAATGGCTGACTCCAAAAGAGAATGTTTCAACCCAGATCCCCCTCTTGCCGTTTGATTCATCGCCAACATGACTTGGTGGCCACTCCCCTCTACACACACACCAGCACCAGCCGTCACATCAAAACCCCAGCAGGCTACAGACATTGGCTACGGTAGGAAAAAAAGCCAGGCAAACAAATAGAGAAGAACTGAGGACCATCCCGAGGGTAAAACCATGTCCTATAAAACCCGCGCCATCCCACTCCGGCAGCTACAGGGGGAGAGGGGAGGGGAAATTGCTGCGAATTTCCCCCAAAACGTGACGGGCTGCACTGAAAATACAGGGTCAGAAGTGGAGCCCTGCCCCGGGCCGGGGAGGGAGGGTGGCAGAGGGTCAGGTTTGGGACCAGCGGTGCTCAGAGCATCTCTCCTCTCCGAGGGGCGGCCTGGCCTTGTCTGCCCGCGCCGCTCCCTCCGCTCAGGGTTATCCCCGCTCCAAAGACTCCCCAGATCCCACCAACAACAACAACAACAAAAAAAGCGAAAGCGGAGAGACGAGGGTCCTGCCCAGCCACACGACAGCGGGGTTTCTCTTGAACTAGGTCTCTTATGCTTTGCCGTGGCCCCGACCTTCTCCCCTCCCCGTCCTTCAAAGACAAAAGTGTCAGCAATTTGCAATGCAGTAGGACCGCAGGAGCCATCCATAACGGATC
>NW_009648440.1:779965-782298 GCF_000708025.1 Charadrius vociferus
GGGGGGGGCGGGTAGGGGGAGTCGGGGGGAGGTTACCCGAAATACCGAAGGAGGAGCAGAGAGGAGAAAAGCCCTCTACGAGCTTCAAAGCCGTCCTCTCCCAGGGCACCGCAAAGCCACCGCACCGCCACCATCTCCGCGGTGTGCAGCAATATTTGGGGGTAACTTTCCAAATGACTGCTCATGCTCACAGCAGCCCGGGGACGGCGATTCCCAGCCACTCTCGCTGCCTTTTGAAATTTCTCCGTGAATAAAATCCTCACTCGGTTCGATCAAATAAACACAAATGAGAGAAAATCCGCCTCCTCCAAACGAACGAACGAACGAACACAAAACGCAAGGACTGAGATCAAGGATGACATCCAAATAATGCCTTCCCCTTTCTTTCTCTAACAGTACAGCAAATGGCCTGCTGAAGAGTTCAGCATCAGTTTAAATGGAATGGTCATACGAATGGAGGGGTTTGCATCGTATAGTCACATTTTCCAGAGGTCAACATTTCATCGCAATATTTCTTATTTTTTCTTTTCTCGATGAGGAAATATTCAAGACATTTTTCCTCCTTCTTTCCTCCCTTTCTTGTTCTCCCCCCCCCCCTTTTTTTTTTTTCCCCTCTCCTTTCTTTTGGTACCCACAAAATACTGCAGAGATTGAAGACGAGGGTGACCGAGAGAAAGGATCTCTAAATAGCAATGCCGAGCATTTTTTTTTGTTGTTGTAGCAGAATTCCTTTGCAGGCAAATATTTTCAAGGGTCTCTTCACACCTGCTAATCTGGATAATAAAAGACGCGCTTTAATCATCCTTTCCTTGAAGCCCAGTTTTGGATCATGCTCGGGAATATACATATTCAATATATAAATCTTTAAAATTTGCCTGTATGGGACCAAAGTGGACATTAACTTGGAGATTGTTTAATGTCTGTAACTCAAAAAATTTTCAGCAAAGAAATGTTGAATAAAATGAACCTGAGAGCAAACCAAGAAAGAAAACCCCAAATATCAAACAAAACCAGCAACAAGGACACAAAACCACATAGAAGCGTGGAGGGAAACCTATTCTATTTTAAGTAACTTAACATATATAGAAATTTTTTTGAGCCGGTCGTTTTTTAACAGCGGTTCTCCGAGCACAAAATTAACGATAGGGCGGTGGGACTTCGTGATTTTAAAATATTTTTTATTTGTTTAATCCCCGCATTCGGATTGATTTTTGTAAATTAGGGATGGATTTTGTTTGCTTTTAGGCTGCTCTGCAAATGGGAAAGCCACCAAGTTCCCAAAGGGAGCCCTTCGCTTGTCCCCTGATTTTCTGCAAAAAAAAAAAACCCAACTTTCTAGCTATATTTCTCGCAAGCCATTTTGTGCCCGTTCTAATTTCTCTGTCCCTCGGGAAGAGGGGTGGGGGTGGGGGATTTCTTAGCACTGGAGTCCCCAAATTGTCGGTGGAAAGGAATGCAGGGGATATCCGAAAAGCAAATATAAATGCAGTCGTTCGTGGGGACGGAGAAAACAGGAGGGGGAAAAAGGAGGAAGAATAAGAGAAAGGGGGGAAAAAAGCGAAGCATGCACGGATTTAGGAAAACGAACGACAAAAGTGATTTAAGAGGAGCGAAAAATCGTCCCCCTTTCCTGCGGACCCCCCCTTGCCTTGACAGCGCGAAGAACCGCGGAGATGCCAGCGGGAAGGAGGCAAAGGGAGAGGGGAGCGGAGTGCGGGGGGTCCCTCCGCCGCCCCAAACCGCGGCCGTCAGCGCAGGTTATTCCGACGTTCCGCTCCTGCATGCATCAGCCGGGCTTTGGTGCGCACAACTCGAGACCGAATTTGGCAGTCCACTTACCTATCTGTACAGCAAGGATCAGAGAAATATATCTGCCGTTCAACTTAAGTCCCATCCTACATTTAGTAAAACCATTTGCGGCTGCAGATCTTTAAATAGTTACTTTGGAGAACGTGGGGGAAAGCTGAAAAATAGGCATTGCCAACAAGTTCCGAGCAGCGGAGGACTTTGCAGACAAGGGGGGGGAGACAGGAGGAGAAGGAGAGAAAGAGGGAGGCAGAGGGAGAGGGCGAGGAGGACTAGCTGGGAATGGTTCGCTCCATTAGGAGGGGGCGGAGGAAGTACAGCCTCACGCCCACCACGGGCCCTGACGCGGGGGGATGACACGGACCGCTTTTTTTTTTTTTTTTCCCCTTCTTCTTCTTCTTTTTATTTTTTTATTTTTTTTAAAATGTGCACCCTGGAAGAGAAAACGCCATTTATAGGCATCACAGGCTGGATTTATCCCCTCTCTCCGTGTCCCCCCACCCCATTAATCGCCGAGAAACTCCCCC